>NW_015150679.1:89538-112930 GCF_000732505.1 Cyprinodon variegatus | reverse complement strand
ATATATATATATATATACATACACATAGCTCGTAAAAATCTGTTTGAATGATACCTTGATTGCAGGAGTAAATTATTTCCAAAATTATTCGGAAACGTCTAAACGGGCTAGGCAGTTTGCTGAAATGATTCGAGGAGTCGAGTGTCTTGGTTTTTTCTTGATATATAAAGACATTGTTTTGTTTAACACTAAAAACAAAGATGTAACATATAGTTCCCTGCAGCAGTTAATAAAAATTCAAGCTGGTCACACATGACAACTTGTTTTGCTGAGAGGTTAAATACACCAGAAGGCAACAGTTATATTACAGTAGCTCCCTTTAAGTTATTTAAAGTAGCCAAAGTATTTTGTTTCATACAGAATACACATATATATGTATATATATATATCACATCTCATCCATTTCCTTCTTGTTCCAGTAGCCCAGTTTTTAGTTTATATATGTATATACAGTACAGGCCATACATGTGGACACACCCTCTCATTCAAAGAGTATACTTTGTTATTATCATCACTATGAAAATTGTAGATTCACACTGAAGGCATGAATTAACACATTTGGAATTATATACTTAACAAAAAGGTGTGAAACAAGTGAAAATATGTCTAATATTCTAGGTTCTTCAAATGCCAATATATGTATATATATATATATATATAGATATATATAAATAAACAAACATGCTGTACATAATTGTTTACAGAGACTTGAGTTTCTGTTATCCCATCTTAAGTAAACCAACTTTGAATGTAGTGCAGTGATTTTATGATAAATATGTAATGAATGTGTGGTTTCCGAGGTTCTGTTCCAGTCTGTACTTGCAGCTCCTGAAAACCACCACGCCGGCATGTGAGCAGCTACAGAAAGTACTGCTCAGGGACGACTCCTTCCCCTGCCACATTATGCATTTCAGACAGAATATGAGACCCAATCTGTGTTGGCTTGTCAGTCATCCAGCCTCTTGTTTTAGGATGCCCCCATTAAATGGTGGGCAGGAGATCAACAGCGGTGGGACTAAGCTCTGATGACAAGCTGCTGGAGAGGCTGCAGAGGAAGACGGAAGGAGTGGAGTTTGCATGGGGACTGTCTGAGCAGCAGACACATATGCACAAACCCACATCCACCTCCTCATAGACATGCACATCATAGCTGCCTGCAACCTGATACCACGGGTGAGATTTTATTGCTGCAATGGAAAGGGGTGTCTGATCTACTCTACCTAGGCTGTGATTAACATGAGATTATCATTAACTTTACTTAATGCTGATTTTATGTTTAGAGCTTGGAGTTACTTCTTTAATATTCATCCTTTTGCCAACAGGGGGAAACAAACACCTGTTTTTTTACATTCAACATACTACAGAAATGATCGATTGTTGTGTATGAACTTTTTTTTTTTGCCAACAGTCCCTTGAATGAGTATTTTAAGCAGAGGCCCTGATGGAAGATCAATCTCAAGCCCAGTTGACCTCTATTCATTTTGCCACCGACTCTGAGCAGCTTTCCCAGCAGCATGATGCTGAACACACCGTGTAGGAGATAGAGTTATGAGGGTGAGGCATATTTTTATTTTCCAACACAGAAAGTTCTACATGTGGGCCAATCTGATCAGGGCATCATCTAAATGCCTTTAGGTAATCTGAGAACTCTTTGAAAGGCCTATTTTCAGCAATTACTAACCTTCCTACCACTATTCTAAAAGCCAGATTTGTAAAGTGGTCGACAAAATATGTTCTGTCAACAGATTCTTCAATTTGAGCAATGATCTATTTGCAACTCTGCCAAAAGTGCTATGGGCCTTGCTTCTTTTCAGGCCTCTTAGGTAATGATATGGGTCAGCAACCTTTACAAAAAGCTGTTTGCCTGTCCGCCTTGAGCAAGAGTAGCATATACCAGGAAAAACGATAAATCAGTCTTTACTGTTTTTACTTTATTCTTTAGAGGGAAGGAATTGAAGAAAGGTTGCCACGTTCCTTGGTTTGAATCCCAGAAACTGCCATGCTGGGTCCCAGGACAAGAAGACCCATAGCCCCAGAATACCCCCATTCCACTGCTCCATGAGGATAGGCTACTTGCAAAAGACTGATTGCATTAGATTTACATAGGTGCAAAACAAAAATCATATTTTACAAGGAAAAAAGTTTGACATATGAGATCAAAGGAGTACTTAATTGATAAATAAATCGATAAGATAATTGTCAATTTCCACATAATTTTGTTTCAAGTCAATAAGAATCCCTGTGGAGATAGTGAATAGTCAGGGGGATATTTCACTCAAACAAACGCAATACCCCCACACAGGGGCGGATTTAGGGAATTTGGGACCCTAGGCAGAGACAGGCATGGGGCCCTCTAAATTGAGAAGACAACACATAAAACAGACGCGTTATACAGATATTTTTATAAAATAGACATATGTTATTTTTTCTACCTTAATTCCCTCTATACTTATTTCTTTTGTCCCTTTTTCTTATCATATTACTAATGTACTCAGCTGACTTTTCATGCTGTCTCAAAATGAATCAAAGAATTTCCAATCATTAAGCCCATTCTAACTTAGCTGATTGCTCCTTCCTGTGTTTCCAAAAAGGTTACAGCAAAATTAAATAACCCGGTCCTTCTTTTCACTGTAGACAAGCCATGATCTGCTTATCTGTTCTCCACTTTTCATATAAATTAAATTATAGATGCCTGAATCATGACAGTAGACAAGATAGAGGAGAGCAGGAGGAGGGGTTACCAATCTACTTGCTGAGCAGAGTTTGCTGCTTTTATATGTTGTCGTCAAAGTCTCCAGTAACAGAAAAAAGTCGCTAGATTTGGCACTTAGCGCTTTTTTGTAATAAAACGCGCTAAGTGCCAAGTGTCTGAAAAACTCGCTGAATATAGCGACAAAAGCGCTAAGTTGGCGACACTGCTCTTCCGTCATTTGTTTTCAAATGATTTGCTGCCGCTTGTTTGGACCTTTCTGCACATGTGCAGCAAATGGACTGATCCAATGTGGTGGATGATAAAGGGGGGCCCTATGAGATACACTTAATATTATAAGCATTCTGATGGGATTTTAACAAAATCATTTTGATCAAAAACATAATTAATGTGCACAAATAAGTAATAGCTGTAATAACCATACATGTAAAAGGAGTTTTATGGGGCCCCCGGGAATTTTATGGGGCCCCTAATAGTAAATCTGCCCCTGCCCCCACTTCTTCCAACATGTATCGCCGAGATAGCAGTTGCGTGTCCAAAAGCCTTTATAACGCAGATGTAACCATGTCAACCAAAGTTGAGATTTAACTCAGGTAAAGAGCTTCATGATTTCTTAGATATTACAAACTGTATTGCAGCACTAGTAAGGGGAGTGGCAGCCTAGTGGTGGGGGCATTGAGCTTGCATTCCTGAGGTTCTGAGTTGGAGCCCCACTCCCACAGACTCTGGGTCTCTGAGCAAGACCCTTAACCTCAGAACTGCTCCCTGTGTGCTGCACATTGGCAGCCCACTGCTCCCCAAATCAATAAAGTTGAATTATAAGTGTGATTTTGTATTTACTGTAGCAAAAAACCAGCATCACTGCAGCTTTGAGAACTACTAAACCCACAGAAACCTACAATTATGTACCAACCAGATTGGTAAATATGTTTACATGGTTTTTGTTATGCTTTGTATGGTAATGAGCACAGCTGTCTAATTAAACTTAACTGGAAAATTTGCTTTATGCTAATTTAGGCTGTACAGTTACCTTACTTATCAAGGAGAAACATGGCCGCTTCAGCGTCCCTTTATAAACCTTTCTCCTTCATAAGCTCCTTCCACCTGGAGAAGGTCTGTTTAATGTCTATCCTAATTTTTTTTTATGTCTCTGGCTTTGTTTTCATTTAAGTTCTCTTGGTGAAACTGTTTCTTGTTCTGCTGCTGAATATGCATGGTTCTGCATTGAGCTGCAGAAGTGTAGATTATCAGTCGTTGGGTTTGCGCAGGGGTCAGCAACGCGGGCCCTCAAGGACCACATGGGGTGCCCTCGGCAATATTCCAGTGGGCTAAGTTTGAAATTTTATTTTATTCTGTTGCTCTTCTGTTTTAATCATTTATACAGCATTACAAAATGATGATTTCTGAAATAAAATTAGAAATGAAAAGAAGCAATAAAAATATGTTTATAATGTACAGAGTTTAGGTAAAGGGTGACCCCTGGGTTAGCGTCTCCAAACGATATTCACCGCCATAAATCATGTTATTCAGTGCATTAGTACTAATTTATCCCTCGCCGGTCTGTACTTTCATATATCAAATGTCATGGCACTAAGCAAACAAGTGACCAGCTTTATGTATAAACTAATATGAAATTCTCTGCTTATGAAAATGTATCTGATTATTAGCAGAGGTAATACACCAATAATAACACCTGTGTCAATGCAGTCATGGATTTCAAGCACTAAAAAGACACAATGTCCTTTTAAAGAAAGATTTGTAAAGCTCTGCCTATAGTGTTGTTCTTTATTTATATATTATTTCTCTAAATTCCTTCTAAACTTTACATTGCTAAAAGGAATCCCAGTGGGCATCTTGTTCAGTGGTGGTGCTGATCTGTGGGCATTTTAAAGGCCTTTTTTATTTGGCTTTGCTCTTTGGAACCTGTAATGAAATTTAGTCTGTGCAGTTTATGAGCAACAAAACATACCTCACATGGGCCATATGTCAAAATAGTGTTATTATCTTCCAAGAATGTTAACCGCACTGGTCTGAGCCAGTAACCATCTCTGCCTGAAGGGCCTGTTTCTTCTGCAAGTGGAGCAATTTATGAGTGAGGTTAAGATGTCAGTCTTAGCCATGGTTATAGACAGCTCTGCTTGAACCATCGCTCACACGGACCCATAGATCCAGCGTCTGGCAGCCATTCCTGATGTAAGCCACCATGTACCCGACAACCTCCTCCATGTTTGCAGATATCCTAATGACACGTATGGCATGTCGTACGCAGGTGTCCCGGTGGCGGGAGATAAATTTGACAGCAAGGAGATGTCAGGCTGGCAACAGCTGTGGGCTACAGTTTCACCAGATGTCTGCCGTTGCTAACCTTCAGAGACATGAACTGGCCTCCAGCCCCACCCTCACCACCCCCTCTGGACCTACTTTACACACACAGTAAATATTTTCCCAGCACAAAATGTAGAGGAGGCGCGGAGCAGAATTTGTTTGTCACGGCTCAAACGGTCAGAGCCCTCAGGGCTGTGATTTATAAGACCCAGAGGAACATGGTGATGGCAGGAAGCCTGTGTTTTACTCCGTCACACAGCTGGAGTCATGACAGACTCTGTGCTCGCTACGGGCTAATAGTACTCATTGGATGATATGCTGGTGAAGATTCTTAGTCATTCAAAAAAAAAGACAATTAAAAACAATCCACTGGACTTTGTTTCCAAGTTTAAAGACGTTTCTCTTCTCATCCGGGAAGCTTTTTCAATTTAGATGTCAGGAATATTGAGTTTGAGGTTTTATACAGTAGTCCATCAAAACCTTGTTTTGGTTTTGAAAACATGCAAATTGAAACGGACGAAGGGGTCCACCCCCTTGGAATGGGGGTTCTTTGGCTTCTTTTGTTAGCCTACAAGTGTCTGAAAAGGGGGGTCTGTCTGATCATTGATAATCAGAGAGAAGGAATTCCCTCTGAAAAACCATTTTGGAGAGAAGATTTGTCCTTTGTTCCTGAGCCTGTTGGTGGCACTGTGACACCTTCCTGCTCTTCAGGTGTGCAGAGATGGAAAAAGTGCCACACATTTAACCAATATTAGGTCCAAAACATGCTTATGACTTAGTAGGAATTGGGTAGGTAATTAATCGTATTTATATTTTTTGTTTATTTGAAAATGTGAATTTTTTTCTTTTTCTTTAACCATTAATTTCTTTTATTTAGGAAAACTGATTCCATACCAATAAAACACATTTGATACTTTTTTTTTCTGAAATTTTAATGCTAGAATAAATTCTAAAAAAATGTATGCATTTTCGAAATAAAGTAATTTGGACACTTAGTAAATCCCGAGTTTCATTCGTCATTTCCTGCCAAAGTATCTATTTCTTACCTGCATGTGAAAGATCTGTCTGGAAAAGAGCAATTATATCAGTTCGGCTTTTCCGGACCTTCAAATGTTCTTGTCAGCCAGTTTTACTGTGGCTGTTTCAGACATATATCAGTAATTTCTGCCTGTGCAGAAATGCTTCACATGCTTCAGATGTTTCAGCCCAGTTATCCATCGGAAATTTATAGAACTTAGATATTCAAATTTCCTTTTGATCGGGATCATCTGCTAATTCATTTTTTTTATCTTTTTTTATGAAAGTTTTCTTTTTTTAATATTCTTAAAGTAAAAAAATAAATAAATAAATGTTGCTTCTGCATTAAGAAGGTCTTAGCCTGGAGTTTTCATGATCTTCCTGTGCATGCATTGGTTGTCTCACTCAAAGCTACAGCAGATAAGGACCGGTTCCCTGCAAGGAGGACCTGATAGAGACATTGGATGGATCGATTGTGAATTCAGATTTCTGAAGCTTCAAAGTTTGCAAAACAGATCATCAACACACCAAAAACAGTAAATTAAAAACAATCCACTGGACTTTGTTTCCAAGTTTGAAGATGTTTTGTTTCACATCCAGGAAGTTTAGTTTAGTATGTTTAGTACACTTCCTTTTATAACTTAAATTGAACAAATTTTAACTTCTCAAAAATGTTAAATTCAGTTCCATATTGAGTAGAATAAATGTGTCAATAACATATTTCCATCTCGCTCATGGTGCCACAAATAAAATGAAAATATGCTGCAAAGCATCCTGGGAAATAGCAGGAAGTCCACTACCATCTCCTGCTACAGACAGCATGCGAGTGTTCGAATCCTGCGTCTGTGTCCTCTGAAGGAAGCGGTCTACCTGGACTGGGTCGCTCAAAGGCCGTGCTGATGAGGAGGCTGGAAGAGTTTGACGATCGGTCTCCGCCAAGTGACGTCAATTGTTTACCTCGGGCGCGGTACACTACGCCTTTTCCACCTAAAATGGCGTCTTAGCAACAAATGTCACGTCACTGGCGGAGACCGATTTTCCTGAATCCGCCCCTGTTTTCAGGCTTATGTTAACTGTAATGACTTATCTTGGACAGGCTGCTATGTAAACGGGCCTTTAGTCCTTCATTTAGCTATGCTGCGGTTGTTTACACTACGCCTTTTCCACCTAAAATGGCGTCTTAGCAACAAATGTCACGTGACTGGCGAAGACCGATACATTCAAACAGGTCCAGACTTCTCTGGCTTTCACTGCCCCTCACTCAGCACATGCTCCGTCGCCTAGCAACCGTGAAAGAGTCACAAACCAGGCAAAGGATAGATGCCAAACTACTTACAGTAGTGCCATTTCTGTGTGCTAATTTCATGTTTGATGAGCTTCAGCACCAACAGCTTCATCAACAATATCAGATTTATTGTCCCCACACTGCACAGATATTGGATCCTGTGCTTAAATGTCAGCTAAACCAATTTGCAAAGAGATAGATAAAACCTTTAAATAGACCTAACATCACCCGCCAATTACCTGACTTAATAACCATTTCAATTAACTGTTTTTGGGCATGCTTTGGTGGCGCAGTGGTTAGTGTACATGACCCATGTAGAGAGGCCTTAGTCTTCGGTGTGGCTGACCCCGGTTTAAATCTGGCCTATGGTCCTTTGCTGCAAATCTCTCTTGCTTTTTTTCATTAATTTAAGACAACTCTTTTCACATAATTGTATTATATTGGGCGTTATGTCCAAGTTTCAGCACTGTTTGTCTCCATTTCCCCTTTTTCGGAGCAGCTGGCTTCCTTCAACCTGCAATAATTCATGGGATACTTTAGGTCACGAAGGATACACCCGGCCCTTCCTTCAAATTAGGTGAATATGACATAAAACAGTTACATAGCCCAAACAATGTACTATAAACCAATTTAATATTGACAGGATTAGTTGTTTTAACATTTCTTCTGTGATTTAAATGAAATTTAACCTGCTTATGTTCAGCCTGAAAAACATTTTACTTGGCAGGGATTTGACCATAAAACAAATGCATTAAGCAAGTAGCATAAATGTGCCTCAAAGGAAGGTGTTAGATTAAAAAAAACATACATTTTACAAATTAAAGTCTGATTCCTTATCAATCAAACTCTTTTAGCCTGCTTTAGTCTCATACCCACCACAACCCACAGATTTCTAATCTCTTACAATAATTATCTGAACCTGTGGCAGAAGAGTAGTTAATTTACACCCTCTTCTCCCTCTTTACAGTAAAGTGAAACTTATGCAACCATCTCCCTTCAAAGGTGATCTAATTATGGTATTTATTCTTTGTTAAATTGCAGCTACTTGTTGATGGCTTCTGATGTTTTTTAAGAACCATCAGAGATGTCAAAAGTATTAATGTTTATTAGTATAAATCGTACTGTTTCAAAACACGTTTGTAGAAGTTAGAGAATCAATTTAAGCTTTTTACTGAAACAAAAGTGTAAAAGTACCATTTTTAAAAATACTTTAAGTATAAAAGAAAAAGTAATGCAGAAAAAAATGTTAAGGACAGATGCTTTAAAGCAGGGGTCTTCAAATTTTTCCAGGCCAAGGACCCCTGAACTCATGGCGAGATGGAGCGGGGAACCCCTAATTATATACACTGTATGAATTGTGTTCTATCAAACTGGTCCTATAGTCACTCTATTACAGATGGAGTAATGTAACAAAAGTAATTCCTCCCTGGGAGTATTAAAGTATTTCTGATTCCTGGTTGATGGGACAGGTGTTGTTAATGAAATGGTGCCCAGATTGAAAGAGCTCCTGTGTGTCTCTGAATGTGTGCATTGATGACTGAAGGACATCTTCTGCCTCCATTTATCTGTTTACTACAGTCTGTTGAATTCATGTTAATGTGGATTTAAAGACATTTCAATTAGTGGAAAAAATTGCAGGGGGGAATATAAACTGACTAATCAACCAAAACTTTTGCGACCCCCATGCACTACCTCCGTGGACCGCCTAGGGGTCGCGGACCCCCTGTTGAAGACCTCCACTTTAAACCTTATGTTGGTTACTGCACTACCCTGTTAAAGGAACATTTTCTACAATTCTGGATGAAAACTTCCTTATAATCAATTGTCTTAGTTTTATAACTAATTGCAACAACGTCAAATTTAACTTTGCGTCTTCTTGAAAAACTATTTTGATATGTGGCGAACAACAAGTTGGTGCAGCACTGGGTCCAACCACAAAGAAATTAATTATCTGGATGAAACAAATTATTTTGATGGATTATATTTTTTTAAATACCAAAAGACCATAAGGAAAATGAGCTTAAATTAAACTAAACCAACGAGTCTATTTTTAAAATGTAAGTGGTAGAAGTAAAAAGTTGTTTGAAAAATAATTACTCCAGTAAAATTTCTACTTAAGAAGGTAACAAAATATTTGTACGTTGTTATTTGACAACTCTAGAGACCATCGGTGTACAAACTGCAGCTTGAGGAGAAAAAGTTTAGGCTTTGGTTTTAAAACAATATGCCAAACCCTAAATGCTTTACATAGCCTTATTCAAGTGATTATTAAAAAAAAAAAAGAAAGAAAGAAACAGAAAGAGTATGAGACAAGTGCAAACACACAAAGCCACCTGTTGAAAATCACAACAACAGTATTAGTGAATCAGCCAAAAAGACAGTGTTACTCTGGAGGAGCTGCAGTGATCTGTAGCTTTGAAGTGAAGGAATCTGCAACTTTTAGTTGCCTATTCCATGTGTTTGACCTTTTAGAAAGGAGAGGAAGAAAGCCACTACTCTTTTTCAGACTGAGTTTTGCAAATTTCATGTTATTTTCTCTTCACACGCTTGGCCCTCGTATTGACCAATACAATGTTTTTGTTAGTGTCCATGCAGATTAAATGAAATGAAATCTGTGCTCCTCACTCCAAAGGATTGCCCACCACCAGAAGTGAAAGATTGTGATTTATAAAATGCTTTTTGAAAAGAATGCAATTCATTAAACTGAATCTGAAAAACAGAATTTAGGAACAAAAGTAAAAACTGTAAAGGAATAATACATTTTGAAAATTTAATTTCAAAAGTATGAAATCTGTAGAAAAAATGAGAAATAAAATGCATAAAAAAATAGAATATGAAATAAATCAGAGAAAACAGCAAAGTTACTTTGTTACTTTGAAAACCTTTTTTGATTACAAAGCTTTTCAAAGTTCATTTCGAGATTGTATTTTTCCCCCCCAAATTTCTTTTTACAAAATGTGTTTGTTTTTTTTTCTCATTTTCATGTAAAAAAAAACATGTTCTTTGCTGGCAAGAGTAATGGAGGATTACAAATTACATTGACTTCACATAGCTGCTGCAAGTCCAAGTTTTCAAATTTATTAAAAAAAAAAGGGATTTGCAAAGTTTTCAGTCACCAAGTTAACAACTGTTAGCAATAGAGGCTCTTAATCTGCTTCCTTTACTTTCAAACATTGCTGTTAATTGTTGATTACAGAAGGGCTGAGTGTTTGTGTACGAAAAGGATTTTTATGCAGTCGTACACACAAGGAAGCCATATTGGATTTTGAGGATGAAGCTAGTGAGATAATGTTTTTAATATTGTTCAGTTTATGTTTTTATGAAATCACAGATTAAAAAACAAAAATGATGAAGTCAAAAATCTGTTTAGATCATAATGCCTAAATGATGACCTTCAATGTGCCGCACCTTTTAGGGGTGTTTCAGCTTGCATTCCTGAAACAAATGGCACAATTACTTTCTCAGTATGCAGTCAAGTCTTCCAGAGTCCTGTTAATGACCTGGTTATTTTTACTTGAGTGTATTGAAGCAGGGAGAATCTATTCTGACATCTAAAATTGAGGAATTCTGTTCTAGTTCATGGCACCTGGATTACTTTTAAAATGTCTGCCATCCATTTTAAAAATCATGCATAGTTTTTGTTTCACCTTATCAACATGCACATTCTATCAACCTTTAACTGAAAACAGTTTGATATATTGCAAGAAAATGAGCAACAATCTTTTTTTTAAATGAAGATTGTTAAGGGTTTTTTTAAGTTACAAAAGATAAAAGCACACTGCACTCGAAAAACGATCTAGAAATAAGTAAAAATGTCTTAAATTAAGTGTATTTAGCTTTAATCTGAGTAGGTTAAGGAGATAGTTTGCCAATGGAATGAATATTTTTACTCTTAAAATACGACAATTAGAAAATATGCACTTAAAATAAGACAATGCAGTTGTGTTTTCCTATTTTAAGTGTAAATTGTCTTGTTCCATTGGCAAAATGTCTCTTTTACCTCCTCAATCCAAGAACAAATGCACATATTTTAAGAAAAAATGACTTATCTAGATTTTTTTCTAGTGTGCAAAAATCAAATAAGTAAAGAATTTCTTAAATTAAGTGTACTTACCCTTAATTTGAGAAGGTAAATAGGATGCTTTGCCAATGGAATTAGTATTTTAACTCTTAAAATAAGATAATTCGATAATATGCTCTTGAAATAAGACAATGCAATTATTCTTTTTTATTTTTAATGTAAATTGTCTTGTTCCATTGGCAAAGTTCCACACACCTACTCAAATTAAGAAAAAAAATCACTTATTTTAAGAATAAAATTACTTATTTATACTTATATTTGTTGCAGTGCAGTGAGGCACTGTCAGCCCAATGAGTAAATGTATAAAAGTAGGTTCCTAGCAGTGCAGAGCGGGCTGATGGCAGTGATGTCAGAGTGCGGACAGAGTTTACATTCCTGCAGTCTTCAGCGAGCGATGAGAAGCAATGTGCCATCAACACGGCTGTCAGGTCACGCTGCGTACAGCTCTGATCCTGGCTCAGATGGACAGACACAGACACTCCTGGTCACTCCAGCAGGACTTGAACCGGGCTCAGAATGACTTCGGTAACATTTGTGTGCTTCCTGACATCGCTGAAATCTAGTCAACCGCTTTTAAAATTGTTTTGATAAGAGGGATAGCGTTGTGTTTAGAAAGGCCTCTCATGTTGATGGATGTGGGCTTTTTCTTCTGGAGCTGACTCGCTCTGACTAATGCTAAAGAAGAAGAAGGTGTGATGACACCTGTGTGTGTGTGTGTGTGTGTGTGTGAGTGTGTGGCAATATATGGCACTCCCTTCTCAGAATCACCTTACAGTAAATTTGGCACTCGGGCTATTTGTCAGAGCTCACCCTATCCATGATCTATTTCCCATCTTCCGTCGCTGCCTAAAAAAAAAGGAAAAAGATATGTCAGCAAAAAGCTATTTTGGATCATTTAACCTGATTTATTTTGCTCAAGCAAGCATTTGACCCAACCTTTACATCTGGTTAAGTGGTTCTCTCCGTCACTATATATAATAAATGATACCAGCTAATCGCTCTGGAACCTAGAGTTTGTTTTTTTAAATTTCTAAGCCTGTATGAATTAGCCTCATATTAAATTAGCACAAGTTTTCTATAAAGAAAAGGAAAAATTTCTGTACAAGTCTTAAAATGAAGTCTGCTTTTAAGACTTGTACTTGTTTTGACTGATGATTCCTTAAAAAGAGAGCTGCTTCTGTCATGATTTTATCAAGAGCTCGGACCCACATGCAGAGAAACCAATACAGAGAGACCAGGGCAAAAGTTTAACAGGTTTATTGAGAAGGTTGTGGAGATTTCAGTGTTCCTCTGAACACTGCTCAACCGTAACTGAAAGGTAAGGGGAAGACACTGCGATTAGTTCAGGTTCAGTGGGAAAATTGATTCTCGAACTTGAAAAGAAATGGTTTGCAGACTCACCTTTCTAGAAAAGTGGTTGACTCTTTGACTCCAGTCGGTGTGGGGTGTTCCAGTGTTTGTCTCATTCGGTGGAGGGTGGACAGGGTTTATCCAGAATGCGGCTGTTTGCAGGAGAACGGAGAAACTGACTGCCACTCAGATTTCCTGCTGTACTTGAACGGGTCATAGTGGAGATGAATCCCTTGCTCAGTGAGAAACTCAAACGATCCCTTGGAGGAAAGTGGATCCAAACCTCCAGTTTGAATCCCCAGCTCAGTTTGAGGCTCAGTTGATCCTTCCAGGGAGAGAAGGTCCGAAACGTCCAGTTTGCAGGAAGACTTCCTGCCGAGAGGCAAAGAGAAAAATAGCAAGATTAAAACTCAGGTTGACAAAAACTCAGCAACTGAGCTTGGCTAGAGTACCCTAAACTGGCAACACTCTGGCGTCGAGGTATAAGCAGTCAGCAGCTTAAGAGCACTCCGTTAATGAGGTAACCCTTTGCAGGTGTGTGAGGAGGTGAATCAGGACTAGGCGCCGCCTGGTGGAGGAAGGAAGACAAACACACAAAACACAAACCACACAGACAGGAGTCCTAACTTAGGACCTAGCTACAGACCAAAGCTCATTTATGATGACTGAATTGGTGCTTTTATATAATTATTCTGAAATGCTAGATATGCACCAATTTGAAATTTGCGCCTGACTTCGAGTCTGCCTGCCTTTAGTCCTTTTATCCGGTTTGAATGGCTAAAGCCAAATGTAGCTGATTTCTCTGGTTGATATAATATGGAATCAGTGTTGATAATGTTTGTATAATTTATGTATATTTCTTCCTTGCATAAACAGTATTCAGTAACTTTAAATTCATTGCTGTCATATTAACTGTTAGCATTGTTATAATATAACTAAACTTTATTAATCTCTGGAGAAATTTACCTCTGCATTTAACCTATCACCTTGGGGAGCAGTGAGCTGCTACTGTGAGGCAGTGTGGGGTTAAGGGTCTTGCTCAGAGACCCAGACAGGAAGCTGTGGGATCGAGCTTGGTACTTGCATCCTTGCCAGAGCACAAGCGCACTGCTCTTGCCACTAGGCCAACGCTCCCCCTGAGCTTGGCCAGTGTTACCAAAGCAGATAGTTGTGTATTGAATTTGGATCCTGCCCTTATCTCTGAGATCTCCAACAGGCTGCCAACATGTTCGAAACCCAGAGCGTAAAAGTTCAAGAAGATAAGACAGATCAAAAGTGATTTAGTCTGTTGAGCCTTCATGTTATCTGCTCACAGTCTCTCTTTGCAGATTGAATAAACCACAGACTTGTTTCAACCTGTTGTACAAATACACTTTGGTTGTTGATACGGGGAGCAATTAGATTATATTTGGTTTGTTTTTTTCATTTTTTTTTTTTTATTGTAAATAAACCCGTTGTAAAAGCAGACAAATTTTGTAAAATGCCAAAAAAATGTATGTAAAGCTCCAGAAACACAATAAAGTTTGAGCATCAATGGAGAGGGGTGAGGTCAGGATGAGGGAAAGTGAGAGTGAATTTGATAGGACTGAATAGTATTAATAAAATTTAACATTGCCCTAACTACTGGTTAAAACAATACTTACCTTAATATTGCTATTGGTCTGTATTCCCTTGCCCAAAACTTCAACTTCTGACTCATGGTATGAGATGGTTTTCTCTAGGGTCAAAATCAGTCGGTAAAGTCTGTATAGGTCTACCACTTTCATCATTGTTATGACAACAACAATGGAGAATATGAGCTTCCACAGCCAGGAAATGCTATCACCTCAGAGATGACATCAAGGCAGCTTCCTCCAAATCTAGAACACTAACAGAATCAGAACCAGAATCAGACATACTTTAATAATCCCAGAGGGAAATTACTTTTTTTTACAAGCTCCAGAACATTTATATATATATATATATATATATATATATATATATATATATATATATATATATATATATATATATATATATACATACAACAAACCACACAAGATAATATAAATATAAATATATATGCATATAACTCTTCTTTCTCTCTCTATATATATAAATGTATAGTTATGCATATGTATAACTGTGTATATATGTATAACATATCCAAACATGGGGCTGTGATGTAGAAATATTTCAGGCTACGCTGGCATTCACTGTTTTACCCAATAGGAGATTTCATTCAGGTGATTTGCAGTTGATTTCTCAGTCGTGTATCTCTGACTGTGACTAACTGGATGTGCTCTTTTCATCCTCTGACATGGGAGCTGGCTCAGAGCTTGTCTGCCTGGCTGTTCCTTTCCTGGATGGGGCCGCCTGTGGAGCTGGTTTATAGCTGCTTTTTGTATCTCTGCTTCTTTCATCTTGAACCCCAGTCGGCCTCAGCAGATGGTCGCTCACACTGAGCGTGGTTCTGCTGGAGGTTTCTTCCTGTTAAAAGGGAATTTTTCCTCTGCACTGTCGCTACAAGCATGCTTAGTTTGAGGGATTCCTTCCAGTCAATGAGTCGATGAAATCAACTGTTTTTTCTTAGATAGAAAACTTTGAATCAATTTGACTGTATCTAGTGAATTGTAAAGTGCCTTAGGATGACAGGCATTGAGAATTGGTGCTATAGAAATAAACTGAATTGAATTTCATTTCATTTCATTTAGTTTATTTCATTTTAGTGCTGCCGTGCATAGGTTGAGTTTCAACCCAAATAGACTAAAATAGTTGCAGTCTATATATTGCAGAATCAAAATTTTTACCATAACTTCTTTTTTCTCCAGGTTTTTATTGTCATTACACTGTCACAGTACAGAGCAACAAAATTAGCCCTCTGCATTTTGCCCATCCCCTTGGGGAGCAGTGGGCTGCCACTGTCTGTGGGAGTGGGGCTCGAACTCAGAACTTCCAAGCTCTATGCCCTAACTACTATGCCAACACTGCCCTCAGAATGTAAAGCCCTATATTGTCGCACAACGCGGGAAATGCATTTAACCCATCCCCTGGGGGGGCAGTGGGCTGCCATTGTGTGGCGCCTGGGGAGCAGAGTGGAGCTTTCTGGGGATCAAACCGGGTACGTGCAACCTTCTCACAGCAAAAGCGTGCTGCTCTAGCCACTAACATAAAGACGGCACCCATAAGGCCCTATTCATGCTGTTTCAATGTATCTATTTTAACTTCAAGAATAATAAATAATTAAAAAATATATTTTTTTATTGATTTTGGTGTAGTTGATTTAGCTAAGTTGCTGTCTACTGGTACTTCATCAGCTAAAAAGCAAAAAAAAAAAAAAAAAAATCAAAAGATTCTAGTAACTTTCTTTTTTTCCTGATTGCCTCTTAAAGATTTGCCTCATCATTTTTCCACAACTTTTACAGCTATCCAGTAAACATTTTAGGAACCAAAGATTTTTTTTTCTCTTTTGTTAGCATTTTGTTTTAGATTTAGGTTTGAAGAGAAAGACAGGATCCATCTGTATGTGTGGAGCTCATTGGCTGCCTAAAGGCAAAATGAAAATAAGGGGTTGTTAAAATATGTTCCCACAGTTTAATAAACCATGCAAACAAATTTGCTCGAAGCCATAGTTCTGTTAGAGAAAAAAATAATAGATCATAACTTGGGTGCAGTTCAGCTAGAAACTTGGACAAATTTGTGCCTCAGGTCTCTGTAATTTAGATGGAAAATGTAGCAAAACTGATGTAAACTTTTTTTTCCTAAACAGGAGAAAAGAAGCTTATTTTCTTTAATGTTTTTTTCTCATGTAAAACAGTAGTCAGAGTTGATGCTTGATGGCTTCCTAGGAAATTCTAACAAAAGAAGAAAAGAAATCAAAACACGCTTGGCAGGTTAGGTTGTCAGTTATGCATTATTATCAGAAGTGGTAGCAGCAGCAACGCTATTAATGATATTATCTTTTATGGGGTTTTGTTTTTCTTTGTGGGACTGTCTAAACTAAAACTGCAGGCAGACCCTATTGGCTCAGTCGGTGCTGTTTATTCTGTTAGATCTGCTGCTCGAACATCAACATGTAGTCTAAACAGAGGGGGGGAAAAACTATTTCCTAAACTTACATGAATGTTTTGAATGAATATTATGAACAAAAACAGAGTTTCTTTAGTCTTAAAAGTGGGCCTTTTTTGAAACAGTGAAACAGGGAGTGACTCTGTATGTAACAACAATGTCTTTCTCTGCAAAAAATAAAAACATTTTGAATGTTTTCTCTTTATGTGCATCTTGCTGTGTTTTTTTTTGCTGTGATTTAACCTTAAAAGGTCAGTTGAATGCAGGATCATAGTGGTCCCTGGAGAAGTGGATATACTTGCGCTCTTTTTTAATGCAGCCCAGAAACAATGACATGTAAGACCGCTCAAAAATTTCTTTGCAGTATTTACTCATGTCATATAATTTTGACCTCAGGGAGGAAGGATTATGAAATAACTAAATACTGGCCCACAGACTAGTGAGAGACAATTATGGATTTTGAGGGAACTATTCCTTTATTCTGAATCCATCTACATACATGACATCTATTCTGTCACTTAGCAAGTCAGTAGTTCCTTTTGTAAACTGTCTCTTTGAACAGCTGATTTGCAACAGTTTGTGTGGGCCGCTATTAACATCAACATAACTTAATCAGGAGCAGTTTGTTGGTATTACTGGTCATACAGTCAGCCCGCATGAATATAAAATACATGGCAAATAAGGCAAACATGGCATTTCAGTTATTTTTTTATTATCATTTATTTAAATAAAACATATTAGATTTGAATTTTACATCCTTGTTCATATTTCAACTTAGAGTTAGAAAGGAAAATCAAATGCATCTCCAGCTGTCTACTGGCGAGAGGTACACCCTGGACAGGTCACCAGTCCATCACAGAGATCAAACAGTACAAACACCCATTCACGCACACACTCACACCTAAGGAGAATTTAGAGAAGCCAATTAACCTTACAGTCATGTTTTTGGATTATGGGAGCAAGCAGGAGTACCCGGAAAGAACCCACGCTGCAAAAAATTGAAATCTTAATAAGTCATTTTTTCTTAAAATAAGTGCATTTTGTCTTGAATTAAGGAGGTAAGTGAGACCCTTTGCCAATGGAACAACACAATTTACATTTAAAATAAGAAAAATAATTCTTATTTTAAATGTTTTTTCAAGTGCATATTTTCTAATTATAATCTAATCAGTAAAAATACTGATTCCATTGGCAAATCATCTTATTTACCTACTGAAATGAAGGGTAAATACACTTAATTTAAGAAATTTTTACTTATTTCAAGATCGTTTTTGCAGTGCACACGTGCACGGGAGAACATGCAAACTCCATGCCAGGAATCGAGCCGGGAACCTTCTTGCTGCAAGGCAGCAGTGCTACCCAGTGCACCACTGAGAACCCCTGATAAATAACATAATAAAGTAAATAACACAAAAGCAGACATATTTAAATCATATGAACAATAACTTATCACGCTTATCTTTGTTCTCCAAAGAGAAGTTTGTCTCAGTGTCTCTTCTTCATCAATGTGGTGCAGTCGGTTGGTCAGCTAGTTGACCGATCGGTAATGTTTTCATAGGTACCTACTGGAGAGCTTTTGCTGTTTTCTATTTTTGTGCAATGTGTTTTTTTTAGTTTTTTTATGGTCGTTTTCCTGAAGGCGGCAGTCCTATTTTGACCACTTTCATTTATGTGTGTCTGACGTGTAGATTGGATTTTGTGAAGCTTTCCAAAGCTAGCCTGGGTGCCATTCCGAACTTAGTCCCGCCCACAAGGTTTGAGGTCGGGAAGTTCGGTCTGGCTCTGCTCCATAGTAGTGCGAGTATGATCGCCCACCCTCTGGCGATCCAATCAAATTGTCAGGGCGGGCTTTATACGATGATGGACAGATGATGAACAGTAACGTAATCAACCACGTGACCAAAGCGTGCTTGGGCAACAACAACAATGGCTGCCGCTGGAGAGTTAAGGTGAGTAGATTCTGCTATTAGGGCTGTTCTAGAAGATATCGACAGCAAATTCATTTTAAAAGAGGAACAGAGAAACGCGATCTCGGCTCATCTTCTTATTCTAGGCGTGAAACTGCACGCTTTGATTTTTGTTGACAACAACTGTGCCTGGCTTAACATACGTCACGCACTCCGTTGCTCTTATTGGTTGTAGGTCTATCCAATTGAGTGCAGAGGCATTTTTTTCCTGGTTCGTTCGAAACACGCCCCATAATCACAGCTCTATGGAGCAGTATCAGACTCATATTCTGACTAGAATTGAGTAGGACTACGTCAGGCTAGGCCAAAGCACCTTTCCTGCTCTGGATAGTGTTCTTACTGATGACCCTGTGAATGCTGAACGTAGTGGAGCTAGAAACAAGTGGTGGGAGCTATGATCTAAGACATTCAGATTCTAACTTTTGTGTGGAAAATGTGGTCCGGAGCAAAGAATCTGAAGTCAGCAGCTCTGTTTGAAATTTTGCTGCACAACTAACTATTTTATCCCTGTGAGTTCAATTCAGCTTTTTTTAGAATTTCAATTGCTTTATGGGGCCTCAAATCCTAATGTTGTTTTACTGTTCTTGTGTTCATGTTGCCTTAGGGTGTTTGTGTGTGGGTGTGTGTATATTTTGTAACTCACCCCAGTCATTTGGACGTGATGGGATGGGGCGGGGCTGGCTGGCAATTTGATCTCTGTAAATTTTATGGCAAATCCAACTGATGACATATTTATCCACTTTTTCCACTCTCTTCTCTTTTTTTCTGCCATACACAAAAAAACGGCAAATACGAGAGGCCAGCAGAGTGAATCTCACAGCACCGAACAGGATTTTGTTTATACTTACCTTCCCAATGATGTGTTTGTTTTAGGAGTGAAAGTTCAGAGATTTGTCATCAAGCTGGGCTTTTCTCAAAGCCTCCTCACGTCATGGGTCTGATTGCACTGAGGAATACAGTGTGCGTCCGTCAAAATGAAAGCATTATTCTAACAGTCGGTAGCGTGTGGAGCGGCAAATGCCTTTCTAGAGTAGGAGGTGAGCGATGAGAGCGAATGAGTGCAAACTACCCCCCAACCCCCACCCCACCCCACCCCAGAGGCAGAGGAAACCAGTCCTGCAACTTTTTCAGGTTAGCCCACTGTGTGAGGTGTTCGAGAGTCAGATTTGTTTTTTCAGACATGTTTTCCTGCTTCGTTAAAGACTAACATCATATCAGAAAAGCAAAAAGCAAACAACGAGCAGTGCTGCAGTTCCTAATTTCTCTTCTAAATTTTTATTTTTTATTTTCATTACACTGTCACAAGAAATTCTCTGCATTTAACCCATCTGCTTGGGGAGCAGTGGGCTGCCATTTGCGGCGCCTGGGGAGCAGTGTGGGGTTAAAGGCTGATTTAAACTCCGGTGCACCTCTCCAAAATTGTAGGTGACTGCAGACAGTGCCAAAAACAGGAGGCCTTGTTTTGTTTGTATGACCGCCATTGTGGAAAATGACTCTTGAAGATTGACCAGGAAGAAGAGCGAGTTGTGAGAAAACATTTGGACCCTTTTTCCACCTGGATCCCTGCTCTTTTTTGACGTCATGTCCCTGCGTTGTCGCACAAACTTGCCCCCACTACTTCACCGCCCTGGCCGTATCTAGACACACAGCTAGTTGGTGATTGTCCCTCTTGGTTGTGGCGTGGAATAACATAGCGCAGACCACGCTTCAATATTGGGCATAAATCAAAAATAATCTGCAACAATCTGCTGTGGGAGTATAACCAGCCCTTAATGGTCTTGCTCAGAGAGCCAGAGGGTTTCAAACTCACAACCTTAGGATGCCAAGCCATATGCCCTAACCACTAGGCTGCCACTCCACTCCACATGTTACTTCTGATGTTTAATGCTCATGTTACTCCTCTAGAGTGTATTCGCAGTGGCAATTCTAGATAAGCCCAATAAGGTTACAAAATTAGACCCTCTAGTACGGTATCACAACCCATCAGTTTTTCTTTCACCTACAGTTATCTTAGCCATATTTTGGAAGTAGTTTTCTTTAAAAGGCACGCAGACATGTCAGGTCACAAATCTGGGGGGAAAATATTATGATTTCATATTATTCAATATCCATGAAGCGAAACAAGTTTGGTTCCACCAAGAACCTTCAAAACTAGTCAAGCAATACTGAGTTTTTTCAGAGGGGACCAAATGTCCAGCTGCCTGAGAAAACTAGAGTTCACTTGTTAGGATGGGAGACAGTTGAGAAGGTCAACTGCGATATACTTGTCATATCTTTAAGGATGAATGGCCAAACAGATGGCAGTCCTCACTTAAAGGCATCTCAAATTTACCAGAATTTTAAAAAAGAACTTCCTTTTTAGGCAACAATAATCACCTTTAAATAATTTCTACAGTGAAGCATGGGGGTGGCAGTATCATTTAATGATATTTCTTTTGGTCTGCATGGAGCATAAAAAGACTCCAGGTCAATAGAGACTCTTGCTTCAAAAATAAGACAAGGATTCATCTTCCAAAATGACCCAAAGTGCTTAGCCAAGAGAAAATAAAAACAGCTTGGAGACAGTCCATGTTTCCTGGCTCAGCAAAAATCTAGGCTTAAATCCAAACGAGAATCACTGCAAATGACGAACCATAAAAGAATCCTTAGAAGAGACTGGTAAGAAAAAAAGGTATAAAAAAACAGGTGGGCCAAAAGATACAGAAGAGTCACAGCCAAAAGAGTCAAACAAATTAAACCATGGGTGTGAATACCCATAAAATATTGAATTAACAAACCTTTGGCAGTAAAATTATTATCTTTTTGCTTTAAACTTCTTTAGTTCTATAGGTCTGATGAAAGGAAAATCTTGCACCTATTCTAAAATAAATCTGCAACTTAAAAAGATATAGAAAATGTAAAAAAGGCGGCAAGACCGACAGTATTTTTCAGATTACATACAAGTTCGACAAGTAGAGGTGTAACGCAGTTATTGTTTTAAAATGCAAACCAACCGACAACAGTTTTCATTACCTCAGGGTATTGGTTACGCTTTGGAAAGGATTCCTAAAAAACAAATTATAACAGGTATGGGAGGTGTTGTTGTTGCGCAACTGTTTTTGTGCTTTTAAATGCAGGTACCTTGAGAACTGCAGGCAACTCTCTTAACAACCATTTCTTTAAAAAAAATCCTTGAGAATTTTGTGTCTACAACTAACTAATGACTTAACTGACAGAACAGAATGTTTTAGAGGTTTTAAAGTCTGTTTGGTAATCTTTTCACAGCAAAGACAAAGGATCTGCTCTTCTGGTTCTCTCTTATGTGGGGTCCTGTGGGACACAGTTTTATGTCCCTGTCACATGCTTGTCAGGAGGCCAAGCAGTCTTGGAGGTGGGACCCAAGCTGGTTGAAAGAAGAACATGCTTTGTAGAGTTTTCAGCAGACAAAATTTTTATTTCTTCTTGTGCAGGACATCAACCAAACCACACCAACCAAGAACAATGGCAGACATGTTTCTTAAATAGAGGAGGAACTAAATTGGAAGAAACCATTTTTAAAAGGCTGTTCAGCTTCACAATAAGAAGAAAGGGAAATTTTGGTTTAAACAAACAACTACTTAAGAAATACTTTTACCAATAAATACAGAAACAAATATTTTAATTCAATCCAAACAAATACTCAAACTCAATAAAGAAAATACCATATATCAGATCAACCTCCCCCCTCTTCAATTATCTAATGGTACAGTCCTGTACACACCTGCTTGGAGAATGAAACAGCAGAGGTGAGTATTTCAAAATATTTTAAATCTTTAAGCCATGAATGTCCCTTTTATAAATGAACAAAAAAAATATATTGTAAAGTGAAATCAATGTACCTTTTTACAAAAATAAAAACAAGATGTGGCCAACCAAAGAACCACAACCCAAACAAATCCACTTCACCCAAAACAACAAAAATAAACCAACGTAGAAAACCAGATCCTGTGTTTAGCTGCTACTATGGCCAATATACAATTAACAATGGCTCATTGTTACAGTCCCCTTTGCTATTCTCCCTCTTGATTATAAAATATCTAGTCTCCTTTTGTGGTTATGCAGATAATAGACAGATTTATTGTTGTTACACTGTTAGACAGGAGAGGAAATTGAAAAATTATTGCTGAATGTTTAATATTATCATTAACACTTTGGACCACATTCTCCTCTTTACTGATTGCTTAAAGTTTTGTGTTCAACATCATCTGGCTGAATCTGGGATGCTTCTAGGACTGTGGCAGCTTTGAAGTCTTTGAAATCTCTGAAGCCCAAACAATATGATGTTGACTAAAACTGAGCTTATGGGAGTAATACTTCTGTTTTTTTACACTAGACTAGAGTAGGGTTGAGCTCGGTCACAGTCCACATGTGGGGTGTGTATGTAAATATAAGCTAAGTTGTTGCATACCATCAACAACATATTAATCCTGCATCAGATTCTGTTGACAAAATTATTTTTCATATCAAACGAACACTGGGGGATCCTGCTGTGCTGCATTCTGTGCACACCTGCAACCTCATGGCTCAGCAGCTGGTTAAAGTGGGTAATGCCTCCTTTGCCCGATACCAGTGGGTAGAACAAGGAAAGTGGG
>NW_015150679.1:75562-89138 GCF_000732505.1 Cyprinodon variegatus | reverse complement strand
TGTAGGTGAGGCAACTGGTACTCTGTTGAGTAACCTTCACAACTGTTTGCATTGAGCACATACTACACTGTGAGCATAAACAAGCACATATACAGAGCATAAATTTAATTTGCACTCAACAAAATGTAATGTTGCATTTTTATATTACAAGAATTTAGCAAGAAGAACATCACGTTTGCATTTAGTTTGAACAGAACCAAATCTCATTAACCCACCAGTGTTGCCAGTCCATCATCTGCTTTCTCTGATAAAATTGCGTTGTTTTTAAGTAATAAACACTTTGTGAATCCACCTAGTCCTTGTCTAAGTTTTCAAAGCTGTACAGACTAAAGAGCAGGTCACAAAGGAACACATTAGGATGTGTTGGCTCAAAGCTCACATATAGAAATTGTAACCACTTCTGCTGAATGCTCTCCTTAAGGAGTTTGAAAGTTATTTGGGGATTAACTTATTCTTTGGGCGTGTTCCTAACTTTGCCAGGTCCTCCATGGTTGGTTCAATACAGGGAGGTGGGGTAATTATAAATCCCACTATGAGTCATTGTGACAACAGAAACAGAAACAGTTGTTTTGGAAATGTGGATGGAACTGCCAAGTAGAGCAAACTATTATTGAGGATTTCTCAAACAGGCCAGAATAACCAAAAATAACTTTTAAGGAAAGTTTTTTATATAAAAATAGCATTTTATAAAAGCTAAAAACCTAAAAAAAAAAAAAAAAAAGAGGTAATCTTACATATTATGGTTTCTTTAAACAACTTTTAGGACTTAAAGTTATTTCGAGTATTTAATTAGTGAACAGCTGGAGTGGCCGTTTTTTGTGGACATGTCATGAAACCTCTTTTGTCAAAAGTCTCATCAAGTGACAGATGAACAGCTTAGGTCCATGTGTAGAATAGTGTGACATATCTTACATTATGTGGTGCCATTGCTCTCTTTTTGTTGTGGAGACTTCCATTCAGAGAAGCTCACCACACCAAAAGGGTCAACTACCATCTGGAGGTGTTTGTGCCAGAGCTGTGACTCAGACTCCGCTTTGGTTTTGTGATGTGAAGCCGGAGGTTCGACATCGACACCGTCTGTTAACAAATGCTGCCAATGAATTCCTCAGATGTGCGGATCCGTTCTCCTTCCTCAGCATCTGCATCCTGAACCCACCTCCGTACATCACCTGCTGTGAAGGCATTCTGCTGGCCTGGCATGATCTGGCAGCGGATGGACACATCATGTACGGATATATCGAGGGTAAAACGAGAGGAGGAGCAGGGCTGACCTTCCTAGTATAGCCATGATGGGTTTTGCTCTGACTATCAAAGCCATACCTTCACACTTTAGCAGAGGTACGAGCTCAAAGATTTCCCACTAAGAAAGGTACGACACCGCGTAACGATGTGACGTTATGCGGCTGGAAGTTGGCCCTACCTGACACTGCAAGCATTCCCTTTCCGTTACCTCCTGCTCTATGTATTAGCTTTCATACGTCGCTACAGCGGTGCAAATTCTGTAAGCCATTCAATTAGCAAAGAGGATTACATGCTTCTTCGCTCAGGCTGACCTCATAACAGAGAAAGCAGAATCAAAAACCAAGGTCATTGTTGAATGCTGAAGGCTCTGGGAGTTTTATTGAGCATGACTCATGATAGGAATGTAACAGCGAGTTCAGCACAGATGAAGCTCAGACTGCACCATCTGCCCCTTCAGGAGAAGGGATAAAACCTGAGAGAAGATTCCCCAGTTTTCCATGACACAGATTTCTCCCCAAACTTCATGAGGCCTTCAAGTGTAAACCCTGTCAGACGTATAATTGTTTGATGGTCAGGGTGTGGCACAGAAGAACTATATCCATCCACTCATCTGAGACTCTAAGAAATGCCTCTGAAATATCCACTTTCAGTCAAGCGTCCCAGAACGTCGACAGGGTGTTTTATTTTTAAAAGCATATCCAGTGACAAAGGACACCATAACCCCTCGCTTAGATTACATGTGGACGGGCGCAAGCATCATTATGTTTTACGCATACATGCTTTTTAATAGGTTGAGGGGGAGACCAATCACACTTGTCAAGCTGTTGCCAGGAGACCGGCTGTGTGGTTGCTAAACACCAGTCCACAACTTTTACATCATGGACTATATTTCTGAAAGTTAGAATATGAAAGAATATTACATTACCTCACAGAAGTGCTGAAGCAGGTCCCGGCAGCACCTGCTCTTTCAGTGTAAAATATCAGCGGCTTTGAGCTCCTGAGTCTGAACAATTTCCTCATTAAACGCCAGCTCGCATGTGAGAAGATAATCATCCTCTAATCCTAATTAATTGTCAGCCTAAAAATAACTTGGAAGGCTGAGGAGCATTTTTCAGTTAGAATGAGTGGTTTAGGTTAAATGCTTCATTCATTTCAGGAGATAACTCAGTTATCATTTGGCAGTGATGAAAAATTAGCTGTAATTTGAGGCAAGCTTTTATTTCCGTGTACTAATTAAATCTCCCATCAGATTGTTATCAGCTTAATTAGGTCTTCTCCGTTTTTCAGCTCAGTAAGCTACTGCTTGTGTTTTTGGCTCATTTCTCTGTTGTAAAATAGGAAATTATTAGCGCCGTTCCGCTCTAGCTCTGCACCATCAGTGATGTTGACTGACATCAAAAGGCAGGTTTAGTGCTGGATTAGCCCTGATTGATGGTTTGCGGTTCACCGGTTGATCTGCTCCTCAGATCTGGGACCAGTTTTGGGGAAAGCTTTGATTGTGTTTACTCCAGTCGGCGAAGGGATTCTCTCTCCTGGGAAAAAAAAGCAAAGCAATCCAGTTTTACCCGTCTGAAGTGAAGCAGTTTTAATCCACAGGTTCGTGTTTATTGTTTCGTCTCTAATCCTTTATGGCCTCCTGCTTATCCAGGTTATGCCTGAGGAAGAGCTGCTGCCCATGTTTTTGTCTCATTGATGTTCATATCTGTTTATATCCAGAGGTGGGTTGTCACTAGTCACATTACCAGTTACATTTTTTGGGGGGGAAATACTTTTAAGAGTAGCTGTACTGCATTTTTACCTGTTAATTGAGTAGTTTTAATGGGAAGCATCGTGACTATTACTTGAGTAACTTTTTGGAAAAAAAGTACTTTTAAGCGTAGTTTACAGAAGGTCTGGACAATAAACTAGATTTCTACCGTTGCCGTCATTCACCACAATAAGCGGTGACAATTTTCCGATGTCAGTAAAAGAAATAAACTTAATTGTGCCGTTTATTCTCTGTGTGTTGGTGGCTGGTATTTCCTTCCCCTTTAAAGGCTGGTTTATGCTCAGGAACCAGGTTGTCTGTGTGTGTGTCACAGTTAATGCAGATACGCCACCGCCCCTCCCGCAGACACTTTGGTGCACCTCTCCAAAATTCTAGGTGACCACAGACAGGAGGCATCTGATTGGTCAAATCTACATCCGCTCTACTCTATGCGTATTTCCTGTTTGGTACCTTACTGGCTTGTTTTGTTTTTATGACCGCCATTGTGGAAATCGGCTCGTGAAGTTGGATCAGCTAGAAGAGCGAGGTGTGCAAGAACAATGGGAGCCTTTTTCCATCTGGATCCCTGCTCTTTTTCGCCCTCATGTACCTCCGTTGTCGCACAAACTCGCCCCCACTTCCTCACCGCCTCGGCCATTTCTGTGGTCCAGATACCACTAGCTGTGGTATATAGACCACAGCTAGCTCGTGATTGTCCCTCTTGCGTTGTGGCGTAGAATAACATAGCACAGATCACCCTTCAATATAGGGCATAAATCAAAAATATCTGTATCATACCTGCGGCACACTGCTGCGGGAGTATAACCAGCCCTTAAGACACGGCAGCGTGTGTGTAATCACCTGACTCAACCAATCCAGTCAGAAGCGTAAACATAGAGAACTGCGGATGAGCCCAGCAAAGAAGCACCTAACACAGCAATAAAATAAATTACATCAGTAAAGAGAAGAAGTCAAAAGCATGCTATCAGAGTTGAGTGCGCGGCAGACCAGCTTTGATTGAGGATATGTGAGTTTAAACAATTCACAACGTTCTCAATGCAGGCTCAGTTCTTTGGCAACAGAATTACGCCATACTGTAGATGTTGAGCAAAAGAACATGAAATGCAAGTTTGACTGAAAACTGTCAGAACTACCCAAATTAACACATCCAAATTCCACCACCTACAGCACAAATACACTGTTGAGTTCAAAGATGTGTAAAAGGCTCCATTACATTTTCGCAAAAATATTTGAAAGAGAAGAGAGGTAAGATTATTCTCCTGATCAATGAGCCATTGTTGGAATGTTTAAACTTGAATGGGTACTAATGGGTAATCTAATGTGATTTATTGAATAAGTAAATTGGAAATAGATCGCTTAACCCCAGTCGGCCCAGATACCGGCTCACACTGAGCCTGGTTCTGCTGGAAGTTTATTGCTGTTAAAAGGGGGTTTTTCCTCTCCACTGTCACTAAAAGCATGCTTAGGGTGAGGGATTGCCTTTGAGTCAATGAGTCGATGCAATCAACTGGTTGTCCTTAGATAAAAAACTTTGAATCAATCTGACTGTAGGATCTGGTGAACTGTAAATTGCCTTGAGGTGACATGTGTTGTGAATTGGCGATATATAAATAGATTGAAATATTACTTGAGGAAAATGTCCGGTTACCCTTCAGAGTGCGAGTAACTGCTTGGTGAAGAACAAGCTTGTTTTAAACTAAAATCAATCAGATAAAAGCAGTTAAATTATAAGATGTATTCTTGTTTTTTACACTTTATATTTTGATGCTACTTTTTGATTTTGCTATTGGATGTCAAGTGGATGTACAATATACATTGGAGGTTGTCGAGGTTGTTTCATTTTGATTTAATTCAATTTAAAATTTTCGGAACCAGCTCTATTTTTACTTATTTGGTTTAAACCTCATTGAGATCTTTAATTCAAGATGAATCTGGGAAGATTGAATTATTGAAATTCAGCTTTTAATTTTATTCAGCTATATGCCTTCATATGGTTTTAAAAAATGTAAAAACATTAAATGAGTTACTAGAATAATAACTGACTGTCAAAAGGAAAGCTCTCTTTCAACAATGATTTTAGTTCAATCAAACTTGCTCCATGAATTTAGACTGAAAATTAACCCAAAAAATAATAATAATTGGGGGAAATTCTTGCCTATTTTGCATACCGAAAGCAAATAACTTAGGAACTGTAAGCCCAAATTACATGTTAGCTAACACCTTCTAGTTTCTGAATATATGAATGAATGAATTGGGTGAGTAAAACACAGCCCAAGCTGCATCAGTATAAGCATGACTCAAAGTTTTGTTTTTTTGTTATAATAATAGGTATTTTTTGTACAGCAGTAATAAAGAAATGCTTGCTTGTTGTGGCTCCTTTGTCATGTTTACATGTTTGACATGCTGCTATATCTGTTTTTATTTTTGCTTTGATGCTCGCTATGTCCATAAAATGAACTTGGTTAAATTGTGGAGAATCTCCCAAAAATGTCTAACATGTCTATATTGGTGAACATTTTACCAATGTAATTTTCATGCGTTCTGAGTTATTAGTTGTAAACACTTTAAAACTAGTCGCCGGCAACACAGTGGGTTTAGGGACGGTAAAACATGTTGAAATATTGGGGCTTTTACTTAAATTTTAGTTTTTGGCTCTACCTACTTCCAATTCCATTTTATTTTCCAATGTTAAGTTATGAGCAGATTTAATGCACATTTTTAAATTTTATGTAAAAAAAAATATCTAGCTTTTCTTAAGATTAAAAGTAAACAAATAATAAGAATTAAAAAAAAGGCTGTAGGAATAAAAGTTTCTACAAATCATATTGGCAAACTAAAATGGAGGACTGTACATCCCATCCATTTCTTGTTCTACTTGCCTATGACTTTTTTCTGTTTTTTCCAGCTTTTTATTGTCATTACACTGTCACAAGTACAGAGCAAGGAAATTCACTCTCTACATTTAACCCATCCCCGTGGACAACAGTGGGCTTCCATTGTGCGGCACCCGGGAAGCAGCATGGGGGTTAAGAGTCTTTTTCTTGGGGACCCAGAGTGACAGTCTCTGGGAGTGGGGCTTGGACGCAGAACCCGTGGATTCCAAGTGCAATGCCCTAACCACTAGGCCGCCTCTCCCCTGAAACAAACAAGCTAGCCAGGAGTCTAACCTAGATTCTTCTGATCCCTAGTCATACATGTTATCCATTGCACCACTAGCCCTAACTCAATTATAACCTCATATCTTTGCCTTTTTGAAATTCATCTATTTATTTACTAAATATTATTCTGAAATTATTGTCTTAAGCTTAAAAGTGATATTTCAGAGTAAAGACAAATGTACAGACAACGTTGATGACCACTAGATACAGGGAGGGATAATTCCTCAGGAACTTGTTTTGTTTACCCCACATTAGATACCATCAGTTATTTTCTTGAAAATTACTGTTATCAGTGTTTTGCTTAGAAGAAAACATCAGCACATTTTGAAGTTGTGAAACCTAAAAATAAATCAGAATTTGCATTTATACTGTTTTTCAAAACAGAGGTGCCAATTTAAAGCACACTCTTCTGACACAATAAGAGTCTGTGGAGGCAGGCTTTTATTGATCGGTATCCTAACAACAATATATGGGGTGTTACAGCCCATTACAGGACAAAGAGACTGCATTGACTGTCATGATTCCTGGCAGTACTGCTGGTTTGATTCAGGATTCAAAACACCTGTCAGATCCGCCCCGTTCCCAATCAGCCTCCATCAGATGCACCTCCTCACCTGACTAAAATCACTAGTGCCAGATGATTACAACCCATTGAGGGGTTTAATCCAGAATTCATGCATACCTTTCTGCCTCCCGATTATCTGAGCCTGCATGCACCCTATTGGACCTGTCATAGTGTATTTTTGGATATCTGTACTATTTATAATAAACACTGTGAAAATTGCCTTGTGTTATCTGCCTTGTCACCCAGTTGTCCAATCTCCTTCTAGTTCCGGTTGCTGACTCTGGTGAATCCCTCCCAATGTGCAGCAGTTTCATATTTTAATAAACAATTTAAACACCAGTTGTTGCGTCTGGTTGAATTCTGGGTCTTCTGTTTTTTGGTCATCACAGAATAATCTGGCCAAAAATGAAGCCATCGCCAGATCAACAGTAGCATGCATGCGTGGAGAATTCAGCCTAAAACGTTGTGAGATACAACATTAGAAACATGTAATGTTCCTAATGTTGATTTCTGGTTCACTAACCTTCTCCGAGTTTGAGAACAACCTTTTAGAGTTTCTGAAGAAGCCGGTTGGAGTGTGACGCCACTGGTTAACCTCTGAGGATTCCTGAATCCTCCCTGTTGGTTTGCAGGAATCCTTATTTGATAGTTACTCGTTTGTCCGCAGGAATGCAAAGGGTCATATCTGCAAGAGCAGAGAGGGAGAAGGAGCAAAGGGACAAACCAGAGTACAGGAATCCAGGAGCTGGTCCAGAGTCAGAGCCAGGTGATCTGAGATCAAGACACTATCCAGAGGGGAATCAGAGAGCGAGGTCAGGAGACAGAAAATAGGTCAGAGATCCAAAAACACACTATGACAGGTCTGACAGGGTTCAGGCAAGTTCAGAGAATCAGGAGGCAGAATCAGGTCAGAATCAGGAAGACAGGTAACAGGATTGCTGGACCAAACCCACTGATGGCTCGAAATAATCTGGCACTAGTGACTGGTCTGAGAGCTGGTTATATAGTCAGGTGAGCAGGTGAATCTGATGGAGGCTGATTGGGAGCAGGTTGAAGCTGACAGGTGTGTTGAATGATGAATTAAACCAGCCTTAGTGCCAAGAATCAAGACAATTCAAGCGTAACAGCGATTTCTATAGTCACTAGTTTGTCAGTTCTGCCTTGCAGTAGCGTAAAAGATGTCTGCCTCCACAAGTGCGAACCCACTCCTATGTAATTATAAACAGCAATTTCTAAGGAAAGGTAAACATAAAGATTGAGGCTTTGAGGTATTCAATAACATACATATAGATAATATATTACATTTATGTCAGTAAATCTCTGTAATTATTACTCACAATACCTTTATATAAAGCTGTTATGCTATAGTCAGCACTCTTGCCCTCCAGCTATAAGTTCCATGGTTCAAATCCCAGGATTTAGTCTTTCTTCAAAGATTTTAAACATAAAAATTAATTGAACAGTCCTTTGAGAGATCTCAAAGGTATAAATCTTTCCCAAAGATTCTGTCTGCACTAATACGGCACAGCACAGCAGCCAATTCAGTCTCCTTTTCACCATGGAGGTCTTTATGTTTCTTTAAAATTCACCAATGTTCAACAAATATGCAGCCTGAAGTCTATGATTTTTGAAACTGAGCATGCAGTCTGAGGCTTAGCTCCTCACCTAGGGTGCTGTAAATATAACACCCTAAGTGAGGAAGCACACTAATTATATAGTAACGTAACAAAATGATCCTATTGGGACTTCCGCTGCAGGTCTTATATTTGCACGTCAACTTCTTTATCAGAAAGAAATACAAATACCAGCTGGTTGTGTAAGCAATGAGGCACTCTGACTTACTCTTACTAACTAAATGCTGATATTTGCTCACGGAAAACCACCAAACATTTAAAGCTCTAAAGCAAACGCTCTTTGAAAATCGCTTCCTCTTCCTTATCTCAACTCTGATGTTGGATTTCACGTTGTAGCAATATTTCAGCTTAAATATAATAAAACTGACACAAAGTGAAAGTAGCAGGTGCGTTCCTTGCTTTGATGGATGTGTAATCACAAAGCAGGTTTTGTGTGTCAACGATTAAAGACACGGTGAGGGGTAAAGCGCTGCATATTCGCCTAACTTTTAGTCTCAGAAAATCCATGCAATCAAAACGACCTGCAAGCTGGAACATATGTGCAAAACATGACCAGATTTAAATCCAAAACTGGAACGTACCTAAAATCATTACAGTAGTGCAAACAGAGTATACAGTTTCTACTGGCTTTCTGTTTAAACAGTCTACCTGCAATGTTCCTTCTTGATAAATATGCTCTAAAGAATATCTCTTAAAGTTGACTTTCAGCTATTGAATAGTTTCTTATAGGTTTGCCAGTTACTATTTTATGAAATATTAGTCATAAAGATCAGAAAAAAACAATCATAGGATCCCAACTGAAGGTAGTTGGGCGGGTTGTCCTACTTTGGCATGTTGCCACTTTAGCCGCAAGCTGAATTAATTTTCCCAAGATCTCAACTGGTTACTCTTATGTACCTGTGACAAAAGGCTCACAGAAGGGGAAGGAAAAGGCCCAATCATATCGTGGGAAAGAATCTCTAATAGTCTGGGAATCTAAATATTACAACACCAGATCCAGTGAATTGATAGAAAAACTGGTTTAGTTGGTTAAAAGGAAGCCTCGTGCCGTCTCATGATTGCATTTCCTCAGTGCCGTTGGATGGATGTGAAGGACTGGTTTGAGAGGAAAGTATTCTACGCTCAAGGAAGTGAATTTATGCTGAACTGTAAACATGTTTTGATTCATTTTGTTGTCACCTATCAGTTTGTTTCTTTTTCTGTTTCCCACAGTTATCTCTCCTGGATAAAGTCTTCACACCCCTTGAACTTTTCCCTATTTGTGTCCAAGAAGAGATTTATTAGTATTTTACTGGTATTTTCTGGGTCAAATAGAGACAAAGTGGTGTTTAATTATGAAGAAGAATGGAGAATTAGATTTGCAAACTGAATTAAATGTGCATTTATATTCAGCTGACCTGACAAACCACCTTTTAATGCTATTATGGCTGCAAGCCTTTTTGGCTGAGTCTTTTCATGCTTTGCACATCGGGAGTTTTTGTCTAAAGTTTTTGTCTCTTGTATTTTTTTTTTTAACCAAAGTTCTAATGAGACTTTTTTCTGGGCTTAAATTAGGCTGTTAGAACTGTTTTTTTTTTTCAAAACCAGGGGTCAGTAATCTGTGGCTCATTACCCCTGGCTGAGGCCCTTAATAACATTTGCTAAAAAAGAGGTATTTGAAAATGTAAACCTTACAATAAAGGCTTAACATTACTACAGGTAATACACAAAACGTTTAACATTTTTTTTTATTATTTGTTTAAGTCTGTGCTTTTATTAAATTATTATCTATAAAACTTTCCTATTAAATATATTAAAATTACAAAAAAAAATGTATTTACTATCTAGACCAATTTAATACATTATTTGTGTCATGATCTCAGCGCTGATGCCTGGTCTGATCACTCATATCACACACCTATTTAACTCCGCCTAGTTCTCATTACTGGCTCATTTGATTAACCTGCATTAGCCACTATATAACCAGCCTTCAGACCAGGCATCAGTTCCAGATTATTGCTAGTCATTGGTGAGACTTCACTCAGCGTTCTTCGTTCTGACTTCCTGATCCTGACCTGTCTGCCTCTCGACTCCTGAGCCTGCTTGTTCCTGTCTGATTCTGACTGCCTGACCTGTCTTCCTGCTTCTGCCTCATCTGACTACATGCCTGATTCCTGCCTGTTGTGTACCAACCTGATTTTCATTCCTGGCTAAGGAGCCTGCCTGCCCTTATCCAGCCTTTCTGCTGCTCTGTGAATCGAACCCGGGACTGTGACTATACACCGTCCTGGCTGGTCATCGGCACCTCACCGGCTCTCTGATCTCCTGGCTCTGACCATCTATCCCCACACTCAACGACATAAAGCAGAGCTCACGGATTAGTGGACCGTGGTCCAGATCCGGACCCACCTGCGGGCTAATCCGGACCCAGCCTTGCTTAAAACATTGATGAATTACCGAATGTTGTCCAACGACAGTGTTTACCTTTACTTGCGCCACTTCTGCTGTTAATATGATAAAGACCTCCAAAGAGTCCAGGACTACAGGTGATACAAATTAAGCCGGGCATACACTGTGCGATTTTCGGGGTGATTTTCCATTCGTGCGAGAATCTTTCGTTCAGGCCGACTTTTAGCTTGATCATGCTTCGTGAGTCGTGTAATGTACAGGGGGTTACAAGGGGCGATCAGCCTCTCACGACCACCTCCTGATCAGGAATTGTGAGATCGGGAGAAAATCAATTCTCCCAACCGTTGTGGGCAAATTGCTCAGTGTGCAAACAAACATTCTTCTGTAAACACAGAAGCAAGCCAGGGATGCAATGAGTGAAATGCAGTTCTGTCTGTAAAATTGACAGACTGTAGTTGCCACGTTTGCTCAGCCATGTCTTTTGTCCAAATACGTCGTCGCCTTTTCTTTTTAGGGATTTCAGCACAAAATTGCTCAAATTGCCAAGGCAGCGCATTTCACTCTAATGAGCTTAATTTTCCCCTTCTATTTGTTTGGCTTCCAGATAGACGAGTCAGAGCAGCTCCATCTCACTGCAAAGCCGAGTCCGATGTGCTTTTTAGTTGAACAGTGTGAGCAGGTAGATCGAATGAGAGCGTCGGGCCGAACATAAATTGTTAGCTGTGAACTCACACTGTACGACTGAACCCTGTGGTTAGTCGTATAGTGTGAGCAGTAGCTGCGTGCAACGACTGAAAAAAATCGCATAGTACACTATGCGATTTTTTCAGCTGTGTCAGTTTGTGTCAGCTGTGTCAGTCTGGGTTGCTGCTGCTGCTACTTTTAGACACAGCAAACCTGTGGCAAGCCGGGTGATTGGAAAGAAGGAGAAGATGATGAGAAAAAGAGAGCAGAGAAAGTGTGGACTGCTGGAAGAACGGTGGTGAACTGGTGACAGAAAAGTGAAATGGTGCTCAAAGATGACCCTGCACATTTTAAGTATGTATGGCTCAACTTACTGCTGTGAAGCAGTCAGTTCACGTGTTTTATAAAATTTGTGAATCAAGAAATTGTCTATTTTACCAAACTGAACGATTGTATAGGCTTCATGATGCTGATGTGGCCTCTATATCAAAAAAGGCTTTTACATCCCTGTTCTATGAGTTGCTTATTTCTAATACTTAAGCAGTAGTTTTAGTGGAGTGAACATGGTTGTTTTTCAGAAAAAAATAATAAATATTTTGTTTTAGGTTAATGTTAGAGAGCCAATTCTCATTTACTGATACAACTTTGCCAGTTAGCAAAGCCAGCTGATTCGATGTAATCAATTCAGTTCATTTCATTTTGTTTGAATATCACTAATTCACAACATGTGTCATCTCAGGGCACTTTACAGTCAAATTGATTAAAACACTTCTCTAAGTAAAGCCATATGATGTATGGAGTCATTTTCTTTCAAGGGCTTGCAATTCCTTGACGGGAATGGGGCATTTTCAGTTGCATTATGTTGTTGACACTACAGCTTTCCTTCACACTGAACATGCATATAGCTAGGTCAGAGAGGAAAGACTCATTTTTAACAGAAAGAAAACTCACACAGAACCAGGCTCAGTTGAGGTTGTAGGAGACAGAACATAGAAAAAGACCAAAGAACCACTGCTCCATAAATGCTTCTATGTTAGAAAGGTAACAGTAGTTCTACAAATTTACTAAAATGAAGGGAATTTAATTGGAAAATTTTCATACGATTCTTTATCACATCACAACTGTCCCCCTAAGAAATGTGTTGGAGGCAATGTGGCACTGCTGATGCCAACCAATAACATGTTTTCTGGACCTGCATTGAGATAAAACCTTTCTGGTCTTCTATCAACCTTACTCTGTGCAAAGTACTGTTGTATTCTGTACCATTAACTTTTACAACAATGTATCTGGGCCTTATGTCGAATGTGAAGAAAGATGATCAGTATTAGGTTAAGATATTACTGTCAGCATGAAAACTGTCTATTATATCATGACAACCGGTTGCTGACTTAGGTTTGTGTATTCATCTTCCCGTAAAAATTCAAAAAATATCCACTGGACTTGGTTTCCAAGATTTGAAGACGTTTCGCCACCTCTCCAGGAAGCTTTCTCAATTCAAATGTCTGGATCCGCAGTGAGTTTGAGTCTTATATAGACAAAGCCTTGTATTGCTTGGAAACCTGCAAACGGTAACCGATGAATGGGTCGTTTAGTTCCATCGTTAGCCTGTAATATCTGAACCTGTCTATGATTCTGAAGGTCGGTCGTTCATCGGTTACCATTTTGCATGTTTCCAAGCGATACAAGGCTTTTTGGAATTTTTACGGAATGACTATGACCTGGATGACTGAGAATCTTCATCAGCATGTATTCATCTTATTTTAATTTTGCATGTTGTTAATATACAGAAAACTGGGATCAACAAATTATATCTTCTTTTGTCAAAAACAATAAAGATAAAAGTGGAAAAAAAATAATAAAAGGTGACAGTAAACAAGCTTAAAGGGATAAAAGATCACACAGTTCTATCATCTTCAGTCAGGTGTGTTGAAGGGAACAGCCTAGCTGACATTTTTCTCCAGTACAGTGTCACAGCCAAACAGCAGTGTTGGGAAAGTTCTCTTTCTACGTGAACTAGTTCAAAGTTCAGTTCACACATTTTAAAATAAACTAGTTCAGTTCATAGTTCATAATTCAAAATTTTGAACTAAGTTCACAGTTCCAAAAAATGAACTAGTTCATGGTTCTTTTTTTTTTT
>NW_015150679.1:19853-74637 GCF_000732505.1 Cyprinodon variegatus | reverse complement strand
CAAACAGAGCCATGCAAGATAAAGCTACTGTACTTTGATGAGAAAAATCAGAAAGAGCATAAAGTTTGGTATTGAATTGCAAAAAACTGGAGAATTTCAGAAAGGAGAGAATGAAGCAGAATGACAAAAGGTTGTCCCTATGTCCTCCAGGAGCCTAAGCCTATAGCAGCATAACTGTGGTGATAGCTCAGAATAACCCGTGCCACTCTTAACTATAAGCTTTATGTAAAAGGAAAGCCTGGTCCTAAAAGTAGACTAAAAAGATCAGACTAAATCAGGCTTAAAGCATAGTTGGTTCAACAGGAGAGGAGCCTGATTACTAAAAGATTTGCCTGCTGTTCTACTTTAAGAAATTCTGGAAATCAGTAGTAAACCTGCAGATTTAGAGATCAGTTTTGCTGTTTTCCTGTTTAGATAGTAGACTTTAAAAAAAATTTTCTGTAAGATAATACAAGTTTGGAGAGTTCTTTTAAATATAAACTGTGTTTTAAATGTTTTAACAGCTTCATCCAACAGCTTTCTGCTCTGATCCTGGGTCTTTATGATGCTATTTGTTCATCACTGTTTAGGTTGAAACACAAGAGGTCTCTGGTTGATCTTCTTGTTGCTATCAAAGTTAGGAGGGTTGAATGAAGATGCACAGCTCGGTTTGTCAGATGTTGATTTTTTAAAAGAACATTTTGAAAACTATATAAATGCTTTTTTTCCCAGCTCACTATTTCTGTATCACATAATAAACCTCTGAGCATTTTGTCTCAGCACTATGATGCACTTTAATGTGTCTTTTTGGGATTTTGAGAAAAAATACCTCTACAAATCACTGTTCATTCTACTGTCACTGTGAAACAGAAGTTTAAGGGGATGTTACAAAAAAATACGTTGCTGGGCAGTTTAGTCCATAGGCTGTAAATTGTCGCCTCTCGGACACTTCACCGGACACTGGTAGTTTTGACTCATCTGGATTTCCCCTGCATTAGTCACCAACTGGAATATACACACAGACGCGCACAAGAATGCCCACATATCCCCCCCTCGCAGTGCGAGAGAAGCTGGCAACAGTGCGGTGTATATGACTGACACGGATAACACAGCTCTCTGTAGTGCAGAAAAACGTCGGGCCTTGTTCATCAGCTGCTCCGCCAACTGCTCTTTGGCATCCGGTAAATTCATGAGGCAGTGCGAATGAGGCTGTATAATGCACACAGGACAACGAAGACTCTGGAGTGAATTAAAGAGATATTGGGCTGTAAAATCACACAGGCCACTTGCCATCTACTGTACGTTTTTGACTACAGATACAGTTGAAGATTAAAGCGGGCTTAGCGCTCCCTAACCAGAGCCTTGTGAGAATAATAACCACATTAGACATTAGTGAGCTCCTACTGATGACAGTACCAGAGATTTCAATGACGTAGCTGCTAACTCATAAACACACGCATGCATCTGATATGAAGTAATAGAGATTCAGTGACTGCTGTCCAATGCCTGAGCCTTAAGAGTAATTAATGATGTAAGGGTTTCAGATGTCATTGTAAATATCAGATTTAATGACATCTTGAGGTAAGTTTGTCCTTGTTGTGTTGAGAGGCAGGAGGAGTCAAAGAGGACGAGTTATTATAAGAGAGAATTCGATGTAAAGCTAACATAATAAAGCACTGTGACGTTTTACAAGCTGCTTTTTATTGTGGACTTGTTTCCATATGCAACGGGTAAGCTTTGATGGTCAGAGGAACAGCTGGACAAACTGATTAGCGTTTCTCACACTGACCACAGAGAAACGATCAGCTGTTAATTTGGTTTGCTATCAGTCATATTTAGGACAGCAGATTATGAAACGTCTGATACGTACAGTGAACGCCAGAAGATTTATAATTCTCATGTTGTCTGTGAATGTCATTGAAAATTTTCTATGAGGTGGAATGAGGATTCAACATTAGTGTTGCACTGATGCGCAGTTCCATTGCACAAAATAGGGGGAAGTTTTAAGAAAGAGTATGTGGAATTGGTTCAACTTTTGCTTCAACACTGGAAACCTGAAACCATAAACCTGAAAAAAATAAAATAAAATAATATATATATATATATATATATATATATATATATATATATTAGAGAGAGAGAGAGAGAGAGAGAGAGAGAGAGTATATGTATGGATGAAAAAGGGGAAAAAGAGTGAGAGTATATTTCAAGGAAATAGATTAAGGCTCTTAAGCTATCAAGCTAACTTGATAGCTTAAGAGCCTTGAGATACTGTTTAAGTTCTTTTTTTAAAACAAGGAGTTTGAGTTTCCTGTTGCTGCATTTGCTTTTTTTGTATATGTAATTTAGCCAAGAATAAAAGCAGGCTAATAAAAAGTATGGTACAGTCTGAAAGAATAAAGTAAACTAAAAATTATTGGTTGGCAGAACCCGACCAAAATGGGATTTTGAAGGCTGACACTGATATTGATATTGGGTCAGTTTGTGACCGAGCTGCATTTAGCTAATGACAATACACTGCAAAAATTTAAATATAGGTCAATTAATTTTTCTTTTAAATTGTGTATTTTCCCTTGATTTTAGCAAGCAAGTAAGTAAATAAGTAAATAAGGTTATTAATAGTTTGCTAATAAAATAAGATGATTTTCATAAATTAAAAAAAAACCCAACAACCCCAGTATCTTAATCAGATGCATAATAATTAAGTTGCTTAATAATTGAACTTTATTGATCTAACATTGGAGACATTAACTTCTGCATTTAACACATCCCCTTGGGGAGCAGTAGGCTGCCATCATGGGGTGCCCAGGGAGCATTCCAAGCTCTATGCCCTAACCACTAGGCCGCCACTCCCAGCTCATTTTAGGGGAGAAAATACTCCTTCCATTGCTAGATCATAACATTTTCCTGCCCAAATTCTTCAATCCAATCCAATCAAACCTTATTAATATAGCACTGTAAAAAAAAAAAAACTATGGTGTTTGTATTTCTGCTCAAAAGCATAAATAAATAAACCATAAAATGCAATAAGAGTTGTAAAAACAATATAAAATAAATACATAAAAACAATATAGAAAATGAAAGAACATAAAGTCAACCAACACCAACATGTTTTTGAGTATTAAATGCCAGAGAGAATGAATTAAACTTAAAAAAAGTTTTAAAAATGCTCAAAGAAGAAGCCTGCCTGATAGACAATGGCAAATCCTTTCAGAGTCTAGGACTGGGCGGCTACAGAGAAGGTCCGGCTGGTCCACTGTGAGTTTACGCCTCGTTCTAGGTACTGACAGGAATAACTGATCCACTCACCTAAGAGAACAAAGTAATAAATAAGAATGTAGGAAATCAGCAGTATATAGTGTGGCAAGGCTATTAAAAAACTTAAAACTAAATAAAATAATTAAAAAAAAGTTTTTTTTATTTTCAATTTTGAACTTGTGCAGATGTGCAATTAAAGACTCAGTAACACCAAAAATAAAGTGCATCACAGTGATCTAGCTGAGTGGTCACGAAGGCGTAGATCACTGTTTCAAAGTGTGCTTTGCTCACCATAAACTTTATTTTGTTCAGCTATTTATTTGATTTGACAACAGCTTTGAATCAAAGTTAAGTTGGCTTTCTATTATAAGACCTACATTTGTGGCCATTGGCTTTACAAAGTGATCTAGATAGCCCAGGTGTAACTGCCGTCAAAAAACATCAATTTAGTCTTTTTCTAATTGAACATTTTTAATTGTTTAAAGCCATCCATGTTTTTCCATCATCCAAGCATTTCGAAAGAGATTCAACAGAGTTTTAGTTTTACCACAGTGGGACATACAGGTGCTGGTCATAAAATTAGAATATCATGAAAAAGTAGATTGATTTCAGTAATTCCATTTAAAAAGTGAAACTTGTATATTATATTCATACATTACATACAAACTCATATATTTCAGATGTTTATTTTGTTTAATTTTGATGATTACAAATGACAACAAATGAAAATCTCAAATTCATCATATCAGAAAATTAGAATATTACTGAAGACCAATAAAAACAAAGGATTTTTAGAAATGTTGGCCAACTGAAAAGTATGAACATGAAAAGTATGAGCATGTACAGCACTCAGTATTTAGTTGGGCCTCCTTTGGCCTGTATTACTGCAGCAATGCGGCGTGGCATGGAGTCGATCAGTCTGTGGCACTGCTCAGGTGTTATGATAGCCCAGGTTGCTCTAATAGTGGCTTTTAGCTCTTCTGAATTGTTGGGTCTGGTGTATTGCATCTTCTTCTTCACAATACCCCATAGATTTTCTATGGGGTTAAGGTCAGGAGAGTTTGCTGGCCAATTAAGAACAGGGATACCATGGTCCTTCAACCAGGTACTGGTAGCTTTGGCACTGTGTGCAGGTGCCAAGTCCTGTTGGAAAATGAAATCTGCATCTCCAAAAAGTTGGTCAGCTGCAGGAAGCATGAAGTGCTCTAAAACTTCCTGGTATGTGGCTGCGTTGACCCTGGACCTCAGAAAACACAATGGACCAACACCAGCAGATGACATGGCACCCCAAACCATCACTGACTGTGGAAACTTTACACTGGACTTCAAGCAACGTGGATGAAGTGCCTCTCTTCTTTTCCTCCAGACTCTGGGACCTTGATTTCCAAAGGAAATGCAAAATTTACTTTCATCAGAGAACATGACTTTGGACCACTCACCAGCAGTCCAGTCCTGTTTCTCTTTAGCCCAGGCAAGACGCTTCTGACGCTGTCTGTGGTTCAAGAGTGGCTTGACACAAGGAATGCGACAGCAGAAACCCATGTCTTTCATACGTCTGTGTGTGGTGGTTCTTGAAGCACTCACTCCAGCTGCAGTCCACTCTTTGTGAATCTCCCCCACATTTTTGAATGGGTTTTGTTTCACAATCCTCTCCAGGGTGCGGTTATCTCTCTTGCTTGTACACTTTTTTCGACCACATCTTTTCCTTCCCTTCGCCTCTCTATTAATGTGCTTGGACACTGAGCTCTGTGAACAGCCAGCCTCTTTAGCGATGACCTTTTGTGTCTTGCCCTCCTTGTGCAAGGTGTCGATGGTCGTCTTTTGGACAACTGTCAAGTCAGCAGTCTTCCCCATGATTGTGTAGCCTATAGAACTAGACTGAAAGACCATTTAAAGGCTTTTGCAGGTGGTTTGAGTTAATTAGCTGATTAGAGTGTGGCACCAGGGGCCATCAATTTTGAACCTTTTCACAATATTCTAATTTTCTGATATGATGAATTTGAGATTTTCATTTGTTGTCATTTGTAATCATCAAAATTAAACAAAATAAACATCTGAAATATATGAGTTTGTATGTAATGTATGAATATAATATACAAGTTTCACTTTTTAAATGGAATTACTGAAATCAATCTACTTTTTCATGATATTCTAATTTTATGACCAGCACCTGTAGATCTGACCATTTTCTGCTTAAGGAGAGAGAACACATTCTTAATCCAAGTGGGAGCAGATAAAGAGTAAAAAGAAGGGGACCCAAGACAGAACCCTGAAGAACTCATATAAAAACAGGAACAATGGAGGACACAGAATTTTACAGACTGACACAAAATGTTTTATCAGTCGATAGGAGCTGAACCAATAATCTAAACAAGATAAAAGGATATTATGATGCTGTGTCAAAGGCTGCAGTTAAGTCTAAGAGCAAAAGAACAACATATTCACCAGTCAGTAGCTAAGAGCATATATACAAAGATTTAAAACCAAACTGGAAAATGTCAAAAATGTCTCTTTTACCTTCTCAATTTACTAAAATAAAGGCTATTAACTGTATGTAGATGATCTTTTCCAGAATTTTAGACACAAAAGGTAGTTTAGGTCTAAAATTAATAAAGAGCGTTTCAACCAGGTCAGGTTATTTAAGAAGAGGCTGGACTACAGCTTCTGAATTATGGTTAAATACATTTATGTTGAGAAATCTTTACTCTATTTAGTCCTTTTCTTGCAGTGTAGGTAGCTGGCAGGGAGCACACAGGAAACAGTTGATTGCACTGCTGCCTTTAATCAAGAAGGTTTAGCTCCATATCCATTCCTTTCCTCTCTGTATGGAGCTGTTCTACCTCTGCATGTCTGGGTTCTCTTTGGGTACTCCAGCTTCCTCTCACGCTTCAGAGACATGCATGTTTGGTTATTTGGAGTTTCTAATCTATTCCTAGGAGACTGCTGGAGAAAGGTACCAGTGCCTCTCACACCTATGAAGACAGTGCAAGGGTTAAACAGATATAAATAAGTGGAAAGAGAGAAATTCAAAAAATGTCCAGTAAAACGTGATACATTCAAATACTGTGGCACATTTTAACAAAGAGATTTTTCAGTAACATTGTTACTTTCAATTTCAACTTCCCCCTGTTTTAGCTGAGTAGTTTTTCTTTTTGCAGGTGAAAGAAGATGAAGAAAGTTAACATTGAGCAATATGGCATGCTGTTAACGAAATTATTATTATATATTTCAAGTCATGTCAGTGTATGAAATAATTGTTCTGCTTCTTCTCATTACAGCACCTCCATCTAGCCTAGTTTTGTTTGGCTATGAGAACATCATGGATGAAGTTCAACAACTTCTATTATAGATGATAGATTTGGGACTGGCGACCTGTCCAGGGTGACCCCACCTCTCGCCTGTAGACAGCTGAAGATAGGCACCAGCACCTCTCATGATTCAGATTGGGATAAGCATGAAGGAAAATGGATGGATGGATGATAGAGTTGGGCAGTTATTCTTTAGTGCACTGGAAGAACGATCTAGAAATAAGTAAAAATTTCTTAAATTAAGTGTATTTACCAATAATTTAAGTAGGTAAATGGGATGATTTGCCAATGAAATAAGTATTTTTACTCTTAAAATAAGATCTAAGATAAAATGCACTTGAAATAAGACAATCCAATTGTGTGTTCTTATTTTAAATATAAACGTTCTTGTTCCAATGGGAAAATGTCTCTTTTACCCTCTCAATTCAAGAACCAATGCACTTTTTTAAAGAAAAAATGACTTATCTAGATTTGGATATTTTCCAGTGTGCTTAGTCCTGTTTCTCTCCTAGGCATATGTAAGGGCTCAGCTTTTACTGTGACTAACTGTATGTGCTCCCTTTCATCCCTTTTGACATGGAAACTTGCTCATTGTTGCCGTATCTGTTCCTTTCCTAGACAGAACCAACCACCCATTCGCTAGTTTACTATTACTTTTTCTAACATACAAAGTATTTATGGATCAGTGCTTCTATGCTCCTTTTGTATGTCTGCTTTGCATGCTAACATCCGCTGTCAGCGCGAGCTCATCCTGCAGAAGCAGATACAGCAAAGTCAACGATTTAATTAAATCTAGCTGAGTTTCCTTGGAAAACTTTTCTGACTGTATGATCTGATTTAATTTTCTTTGTAAAGTGCCTTGATGTGCTGTGTGGAAGCCTGAGCTGAAAAGCTCTGCAGCTCATCTAGAGTTGACATGGTTTTTTTTCATGCTTCTCTGCTTGAGTCTTTTTTAACCTGTTTGTTGAAGCAGGTTGTCGTGTCTGGGAAACGCTGGTAGTTGCAAATTATTCTTTCCAATTTTGCTTGATGGTCAATTAGATGTTCAGAGGAATATTGTTTTATGAGTTAACCTTAATCTTAACCTCTCCATCACTTCTTACCTGCTGTGTTCCTCAGTCCTCACAGCACTGCTGGATTCAAAGTTAAATTAAACACAGCAAAGGCATATGGCCCTTTATATTTAAACAATTGTTTAAATTGTATCTAATTAAAAATACCCCTTTTGAGAGGCTGATTTGAAAAAAAATTATTGATAAAAAATGTTAATCAAATATCTAAATTCTGTTACAACGCATAATTAATTTTCAAATCCGAAATACTTAAACTCTAAAGGTAGTCATGGGATTTAAATAAGTCTGATTTTTTTCTCTAAAATACATATTTAAGATGGGTTAAAATAGGGGTGCTGAAAATGTTGCTATAACCTATAGGGTGTTACAGGAAAGTCTTGAGTTTTCGTGTTTTCAGTGGCTGGGTGTTTTCATAGTTAAAGTTGACATTCAGGGAAAATTCTGAATATGTCGGCAAACAAACAAATCATATCATAGACTGCAATTTATTCATAAATTAAATACATCTAGATTTAAACTTAAACTTTGTTTTCTTGTATAGACAAAATGAATTCAAAATGAAATTTTAATGCATACAGCTTTTCAACAATGAATGAGCAGCATGCAATGGTGAATTGAACATTACCATTTATAAAGTGCAGCAGTGATCAGAATGTAAACAGTGTAGGAGAAAAGAAAAACAGCTTAAAGTCATAGTGTAAAAGGCGTTGATTATGGTACGACGGAGTATTAGGGCCAGGCTAGAGACTTTTTTCCTTCTATTTTGAGAATATAGTCGTAAGTTTACCAGACTAAAATTGCAACGAGAATAGTCATAAAATTACGGGAATAAAGTTTTAGCATCACGAGAATAAAGTCGTAAAATGTTATGACTTTATTCTCGTAATGTTGCAACATTATTCTCAAAATCGAAGAAGCCTGGCCCTAATACTCCGTCGTAATATGGAAATGTTTATTGCAGTGCAAATAAATAAATATGGTGCAAGATGCAGTAGAACATTGTTCTATTTAAAGGAATTGTGAAAAAATCAGGCATGTTATTAGTGCAAATATGATGTTTAAATGTGATGCAGAGTCTTGATTAGTGTTTTCAACAGTTTAACAGTCTGGTGGCAGCAGGGAAAAAGCTGTTGCAGATCCTGTTGGACTGATGATCCTCTCTACTCTCCTCAGAGAGGATCATTTGGAATATATCTAAAAAAGTAATAACCAATCCTTAAACTGACTAAATCTAGCATTTTATTTTTTTTGCAATGCCAGGAAAATGAAAGGACAGTCTGGCAACCTATCAGTAGGAAATATAAAAAGATTTAGAAACAAACAGTAAAAGCCAAATTTAGAGATTCTAATCTGATCTTCTATCTGATCTAATAGAAGCATTTTTATGAGAGTCACATAAAAGGTCAAACACATCCGTCAGCCTAAAGCATAGATCAACAAATAGAAATATTAACACCTGTGGCTATAATTCACATACATTTTTAGGGGTGGGATTACTTTGTCATTTTAGTCTTTCCTGTATTTCTGTTAATATTTACCCTGGAGTTTTCTCTTCTGCTTTTTTCCGGTTTTGTTGTTTTTTTGTTATATTTTTTCTGCTCGCTGTAAGAAATTATTTCGCTTTGAGGACGATCGTAAAGTTAAACTGATACATTGAACCAAGCATGCCTTCTCGGTCTGTGTGTTTTCTCCCAGGTACAGACTGGACTCTGAGTTAGGAAGGATGATACTTTACATCTTTATTAAAAGTACAAGAGAGCAGCTTAGAGGTTTGTGTTCCCTGGATACACCACATCTATTTATTATCATTCCCCCACGGTGACCTGATCTTTTTATTTTAGCATGCTGATTCATCTGCTGTTCATCTCTGAAAACCACACAAGACATCTAGGTTTACATCTCCAAACCGCTCGGATGAGGGGAAGCGGGTGCATGGACGTGGCACGAGTAGATGGAGACGAAAGAGAGGACTATTAAAGAGACTCATCTTTTGTTTCTAATGTAAGCTGCATCTGACAAGGCATGTAGAGGACGGCTTCATTTCCTTAAGATCAAACAGGTTGCAGACGAATGTTGTTGTTACCATTGTCTATGCACTGAATTGGCACATGGTTAATGTGCTTCTATTTACAACGATAAGTCAGTTTTTTAGAAGCTTAAAATTACTTAATTATCAAAATCATTAAAAGAGCATCAGATCTCTCATTTAAACTTCCTGTAAATAGTTGCTAATCAAGTGTGTGAGCACTTACACTGTAATTACCTTTTTGATGAGCTTCTGTCACATTTTAGAGCTCATCATGGCACCGAAACAGCACTGCTGAAAGTCACTAATGATATTCACATGGCTTCAGATAACAGACTTGTATCTGTTATAGTCCTTCATTATTACGGATATTCTTATTAAACTAACACATTACACAGACTGCGAGCATGTATTTAAGACATAAAAACATGAATGACACTAAACTTTCTGACAAGACCACATAGAAGTTACAGTCTTTGGACCAGTCTGAAAAAGAAACGATTAGTCAGTCACTTTATCTGGGTTGGATTAATTTGGTATAAGCTTATAAGTCAATTCAATTTAATTCAATTCAGTTTATTTATATAACGCCAACACATCACCCCATTACAACACATGTCATCTTTAAAATTCAACCAGATCCTCCAGTCAAATTGATTCAAAGTTTTCTATCAATGAAAAAACAGTTGCTTGCATTGACTCATTGACTCTAATGCAATCTCTCACAGTAAGCATGCTTGTAGCGACAGTGGAGAGGAAAAACTCCCTTTTAACCGGAAGAAACCTCCATCAGAACCAGGCTCAGTGTGAGCGGCCATCTGCCGAGGTCGACTGGGTTTCAGGGAGACAGAAGTAGAGATACGACAGGCAACTATAAAAGGCAGCCCTATTCAGGAAACACACAGCCAGGCAGATGAGCTCTGAGCCAGCTCCCATGTCAGAGGATGAAGAGAGCACATCCAGCCAGTCACAGTCAGAGAAACAAGACAACACTGAAAAACAGGCCGATCTCCAACATCTATAAACAAAGGTGTTGATGGCAGCAGCACAACTGATATTTCTCTCCAGGATGGAGTCACAGCCAAACAGGAACAGACGAGGTGAAGCTACTGTGAGAAAAAGCAGAGAGAGCAGAACATTAGAGATTGAACTAACAGATTCTGCAGAGTGGGAGAATAGAGATAGAATGAAGCAGAATGATGAAATAGGGGTCCTATGTCATCCAGTAGTCAAAGCCTATAGCAGCATAACTTTAGAGATAGCTCAGCATTACCTGAGCCACTCTAACTATAAGCTTTATCAAAAAGGAAAGTTTTAAGCCTAGCCTTAAATGTCTTTCTTTCATTTCCAAAATATTGCAATATATATATATGTATATAGAGGTATATACAGGTAAATAGAGCATCATAGGAAAAGTGGTAATGCTCTACTTGTTAAAAAAGGCTATTCCTTAGCACTCAAAAAACATTTCTGAGTCCTGCACATAAAAAAAATGAGTGAGAGAAGCAGCTATTAATCTAGTATAAACCCAGATTACAAGAACCTGTCTCTATTTTCTTGTCTAAGAACGACACAGACCAAAGTGGACTTTTACATCCCAGAACAACTGTTTTTGTCTGTTTTTTTTTAATATTTATTTATTACTTATTTATAAAAAAGTTTTGTTTTTTACACAGGAAACAGTGTAAAAAAAACTGCCAGGAGGCAGTGCGCCATCTGTGATCTTCCTCTTACAAACACATGCTTAGAACTGACTTTATGATAACTACATGGTCAAATACTTGAGTGTTGAGAGAAAAGGTGCCCAAAAATTCCAAATCCATTTAAACCTCAAAAATTATTTTGCTTTAGGTGTTAATTTAATGTCATTATCAATTATCAATATTGATACAATATTCCCTTTGCTTTAGCTGATTATGTCGGTTATGCCCAATTTATGCAGATTTAATTGTCAAATATCCTATGTTCTAAACTACAAAGAACTGTATTTCTTTATCGGCCATAATTGGTACATAGGTTCCTCTATTTTCAAAAAAGATTATTGATAATTGTGTAGTTTATGAATTAGTCAAATTTTTCTGGAAAATGTTTTGATCTCCTTGATATGAGTTTATCCAACACAATAGCAGTTGATGCAGGATACCACCATGCATATGTGACCCTTAAATGTGCTAAAAAGCGTACCGGTAAATATTTTTTTTATACGTAACAAATTTGTTTCTTTGAAAGAACTTTCAGCCAAATATCTTCTGCCTCCTTATAACTTTTGTGTTAAGATTTTTCCAATTGAGGTACTTTGTTATGGATTCTCAGACAGACCCCTAATTGATGATGTGTTGTCTTTTGACTTAGCTTAAAAGAAAGCTACATCTTTAATGCTACAGTTGATATCTCATTTGAGTGTTACTTCTATGTCTGTCATTAAAGAGGCTTGGAAACAGGATCGTCAATTGAGTATCAGTGAAACAGAACAGGTGGAGTTTAGATGAAAATAAATTTATCTTCAGTGTTCTTGAGACATTCAAACATTCATATTAAAGTGGTACTTTTAACAGATCTTACGAGTAAATCTAAACTGGCTAAGATATAAGCTCCATATGGACCAATATGTAACAGAGAGAAATCAGTAGGCCACCTTAATGCACATGTTCTGGCTATGCCTCCAAAATATAGAAATTTTAAGAAGTATATTGGTGAAGGACTCTACATTGTGACTTTAAACCATGGCCTGCTTTTGTATCTGCAGTTACTGCAAAGGGGTTTGATGGTTTGATCTGCCTGCTGGGGAGGGGGTCAGAAAGTTAATTACCTTTCCAATTTTTTTTTTATGCTTTTTTTTAGCCCCTCATCAACAAAGGTTGCAATGATTTGCATAGTATTCTAAGTATCTATGGGTGGTCTGTTTATCTGTTTTAATGAATACAGATTTTCCCAGTGTAAGGGACAGCAGGGTTGTTTTTGTTTACTTTTAGTTGTTTCTTTTTTTTCTTTCATTGTTATAATATCAATAAAAATACTAAACACTGGGGCTGCACAGTAGAGCAGTGGGTAGCACCCAAAAGTGCTTGCAGAAAGAAGGTTCTAGGTTCGATTCCCAGCTTCCTGGGTTCCATTTTTTCTCTCGCCCGTAGACAGCTGGAGATAGGCACCAGCACCCCTCGCGACCCCGCCTGGGATAAGCATGACAGAAAATGGATGGATGGATATTAAACACTAAAGTACAATAAAGTATAATTAAGAATTTGGCCTGATCACTATACTGTATATGTTTGGAATTGGACAGTTAATGTTGATGCACCTCTACCGACTTCCATTTCCTGCGTAAACCCTCATTGGATTCTATTTAAATGAATAACCCATGCAAACGTGATGACTGGTTGAAGGTTCTCAATCATCCAGGATATCAAAAGCGAGAGGCAGGGTACACCCTGGGGAGGTCGCCAGTCCATCGCAGGGCAACACAGAGACACACTGGACAAACAACCATTCATGCACACACCTAAAGAGAATTTAGAGAAGCCAATTAACCTAACAGTCATGTTTTTGGACTGTGGGAGGAAGCCGGAGTACCCGGAGAGAACCCTTGCTCAGGGAGAACATGCAAACTCCATGCAGAAAGAGCCCAGGCCTGAAACCAAACCCGGATCTTTTGCTGCAAGGCAGCAGTGCTACCCACTGTGCCGCCATTTATCCAGGATATACATGAACCAAAAATCCAACTTGAATTCCCTTCCTACATTTGAGGCCATTTCATTCCTCAGGCACAGAGTGAAACATTTGGGTAGTTTAGTACCAGATGGAATGCCAAGTCCTCTATAATGAGGTAATCAAACAGCCTCTCCATAGGTGTATGCAAAGCCACTCCTAGGGGATCGCATTGTAGACAGAGAAAGATGGTCTGTAAGAAGAATGAAATAATCTGTTGAAGTCACAGGAGAGAAAGCATCTCCTTACAGAGTAGATGGCCTCAGATTTTAACTTCAGAAAGCTCACAGCCCAGCAATGAGCCAGATGTCAAGTCATTTTAAAAATCAATTCAAAGTTTACAAAACGTTTCTCAGTATCTCAGTAGAATGAAAAACAGTAAACAGGGATTTTAGGGTAGATTAATCTTCCTCTGAATTGAAATGTAAAGGGGTCCTTGTTATCAAATGGCTTAAAACTCGGAGTTACTTCATCACGACCTCTGAGCTGAAGAGGATCTTCAGATGAAAAGTGAAACGTCTTCAAAACAAGAGCAAAATTTTTATTTTCAAACCGATTTTTATCAACATTTCTAAATTTGCTTCTGAACAAACTACTTTCTTGAACTGAAGATTTTCTTTCTTAAGAGCAGATGTCCACTTTGATTCATATTCCTGTCTGGATGGCCTTGAGCCTTAAGTTTAGATAGCAATTAAACTGGATTCATAGTAAATGAAGACTCCAAAAAAGTTATTTACCTACACTTAGATATTACCTGCTTCTAACTATACGACAGAATCTCAGTTAGAAAAACATTAACTATCCATTTAATGTCTTGTTGAGTTAAATTTTTTTTAGGTTCCAACACTAGTAGACCTATACATGAAACGTAACGCAACAGACGTGCTCTCAGCTGTCCAAACCCGCTCCAGGATCTGGCTGGTAATATCAGAACAAGGCCAGAGCAGCGCAGAGGGAGCTTTTCAGGATGTAGGCGCTCTAGCTGATGGTGTGTGTGTGTATGGGGGGGGGGTATGTGTGTTAGGTTGGAAGGGGCACAGGGGTCAAATGTAGTTGCTTGATATCTATGTCCTGGCAACAGAGAGTGAGTGATATCTTGTACAACTGTAGCCGGGGATTGGTCAGCGACTCGGCCCAGGCCCCTCCTATCTGTAAAGCAGCCTAAGAAAAAATACCTATATTCAAAACATCTCTGAAACTTTCCCCACTCTGCACTGTACCACCTGGCCCTTTAACCCAGGCCCCTTTGATTATATAAATTGTTTTTATGTATTTAGAGATCTTTTATTCTTGCTGTAAATTGGGTTTAATTTTGTAACTCAAGCACAGGTGTTTCTTCACGTTTAGTACAAGCTGCTTTTTTTAAGGAAAGGTTGGCATGCCAACATGAACTCACCTTATACAGCTTTGCAGTATTATCCAGAGTTTCCATTTCATAGGTAAGTACTTACTTATTCTCTGAATGGATGGTTTGAATATATATATTTTTAAATATCATAGAATATATAAGCTCATGTGATGTATTCCACTAACCATAACAGGTGCACTGAAAATCTCATAAGAGCAGTCTGTGTGATATTATGATTTCCTTATAGCATAGATGAAAAAATTGACTTTTAATGCCTGATAATAAGAATATGGTGTCCTTTGTTTGACGCTGAGTTCATCTGTGGGTCCAGAGCAACGTGTCAACACTGTCGTCTGCCCGGCTCCTCAGCTGCTGCTTGGTCCTAATATATTTATATGTGTGGCTCACCTATGGCAACAGTGCAAGTGCAGAGGGGTATTTAGGGGCTGATAGTGGACATAAAACCTTAAACCAAGGCTCTTCATCTGAGTATTTGCAAGGTTTATTCATCAAAACAGCAATATACCTTTTACTTTAGAATTTCTAAGAGTGATATTTGGTACGATGCCTCTCATTCAGAGTTTGACCCAAACTGATCTTTACCAAAGTAATGGTTATGAGGATTTGTTGTTGTAATATGCTATTTTTTAAAATCATATTTAGATATTAGCTACAATTTTTCATTCATTAATTTGGTTTAGCTGAAATATAATCAAATTCTATATGAAATTTAAATCTGCCAAATAATTGGACTTTATTGATATAATGAAACTATGTTGATAAAAACAACAACAAATACAAACCAAAAACAAAGTTCAAAAGATAAATGAACCGAAGCAAATAATTATCAAAAGCTCTACTTAAAAAAGTATACTGGGTAAAAGACATGTGAAAAACAAAAATATTAAAGAATTGAGAATGTAAAAAAAAAACAAAAAAAAAAACAAGAGAATGTTGGTATGAAATAAATATATTAGAAAGCCATTAGAAAATATAAGGAACAGTGGACTAAAGTTTCCCTAACATTAATTAGAAATTGAAATGGATAAGAGATTACACTCAGAACACCAAAAGAACAGCATAATTATTCAATTCTATTCAAAATGGTCAAGTAAGGTATAAATTCAAAAGCTATAACAATGAAACGGAAACTAAATGCATCATTAAATCATTAGCAAAATGATCTAAGACCATTATATATATATATATATATATATATATATATATATATATATATATATATATATATATATATATATATATATATAGTATAGTTAATATCATTGCATTAAATTCAGTTAATTTCTAGATTTATGCTGTTATCAATTTTTTCATCTCGCAGTCTGTACTTTTATCTTTATGGTCAAATTTGTTTCTTTTTTACTCTATAAATAATTTTCTCTTATGGCAGTTTAAAATAGAGTTAAGCTAAATTTGAAAAGGACAACTTTTCATTTTTCATGTATAAAAGTTTTATTAGCACACCTTTGTTTAGTGAAGTCTGATACAGTTTTTAGCAAATGGACAGCTGTTTAGCATTTTTTTTTTATTATTGTTTAATTTGTCAGTTTTGTCCCAAAATGAATAAATGATCATGTTTTCACTACCCTCCAACTGTTTCACCTCCCTAAAAGTAAGGGGATAAGGGAAGGGACACCGAGGCTTTCTATTGTTTTGCAGTCATGTCCCTCTTCCAGCCGGGGCTGACGGATGAGGGGGAGAGGGTCTTAAAGCCTTTGAAAAGTGATTAATAATGACACTGGAGAAGGCCCCCTGATAGCCCAGGCTGTTTGTTTTGATTGCATTTTCATCGGCCGCTGTGCCCAACCTGCTGAGAGACAATGGCCGTCCCTGTTTAGTGCTGACCTCTGGCCCTGTCTCGTCTGGAGGCGCTGCGCTGTGTTTAAGTGGATGCTGAACAGCCTTTGCCTCTGGCTACCTGAAAAACTCTCTGAGTAACCAGATATCCGAAAACATTGAGAAACAACTGCGAGAAAATGGATAAAGCACTTTGAGCAAGTGGAGCAAAACTAAACTGTTACACAAAATAAAGAAAAACAAACAGTTTTAGTATATTCTTACTTGATGTCATGCATTTCTGCACCAAATTACATTGAGCTTTAAAGAAATATTGTTACATATCTTTTACAAGTTCAACTACTTTTCCGTCTCACTGTTTGTTGGTTTATCATTTTAAAAACTTTTATTAATTTTAAAGAATACCAAGATTAAAACAACCAAAAAGCAGATGTGCATAATAGTTGAAGTGAGGCATTAATGCGTTGATAAATTGTATCATGTATTATAAGAAATCAGTAACTATGCATTGGTTTTCTTTTCTCTACAAACCTGAACCACACAATTAATGATTATACTCTGGACTATCACACACTGCTGTTGGAAAAAGATCATTGTTATAGACAGTGGTGTCAAAAGTACACACATTTGCTACTTAAGTAGAAGTATAGATACTGCAGTTTAAAAACATTCTGGTAAAAGTTGAAGTATCAACTTGACCTTGAAGTATGTGCTCCAAAAACTACTTGTATAAAAGTATAAAGTAACTTAAAAAAAAAAAAACAGCCACTTCGGGTTGACTGGCTGCCGGCGGCTCCGGGGCTCCGGCATTGCGGAGGCTGGGGGACTTCCTCGGGGCTGTCTCTCCTCGTCCCTTGGAGGGGGTCGGATGTCCTGGGCTGGCCCCTCCTTGGTGCCTTCACTCTTGGGGTCCCTTTGGGCGTCTGGGGGCTTTGGGTCTCCTGACGCTGGACTCAGTGCTCTGGGGGGGCACCTCTTCGGCTCTCCACAACCACTATTGAGCATTTTTTCTTCGGGTAAACTTCACATGCACAATTGCACTTTCACAAACAACTACAGGTGCTTGGTTCGAGGTACTCAGAGATTCACTTCCATACAGACAGCCCATAAACTTATCTTCAGGTAACACAGAATACATGTCAGATTAAATAATACTACTTACACTTCAGTGATAGTCTAGGTGTTACTTTATTGTATGTCTTGTACCTTGTCCGTTGGTTGTGTTGTTCTTTTTACATCTCTTTGCAGGTGATGAAGCAGACTGAAAATGTTTGATCATTATCTCCCTTTTATCTCCTCTTTCTTTCATCTTTTCTCCTTTTTTTCTGTTTCTCCTTTCCTGTTCTACTTGCATTGCAGTGTCCATATAATCTGTAAAACTCCCTGCATAATCATAATAAAGTAATTTATATGCATTAAAAAAGCGGAACACTATGGCAATAGCCGTACTGCTCCACTTGTGAAAGTAAAATCTGTTGTGCCCTTTTTGGCATCAAGACACTTATTCTTATTGCCACACTGCCAGACAGGACACTGTTCACAGCTAGATGCCACTATATGAATTGAAAGCCAAATTTTTCGACTATTTGGAAAAATGTTTAGAGATATGGCCAAGGATGAAGGAGGTCTTGTTGGTCTCCATCTCCCCATAAGCACTCGCCTGTGTCCGACCTTTCAGACATTTCAAGATCTTTTTCTGAATCCATCATTGTAGCATGGCATAGATAATTCACATTTGCAGTTTGAAGAACGCCTGCTTCCTTTTGATGATTTCCTTTAGCTAACCAATGAGTGTTTGCATTATATAACTCATCTAATTACATTAGTGTTCACTAGATGTGGATGGAGCCAATGATCTGCCTTGGATGGCGCACATGATGTGAAATAAATATTTATAAACACAGTAACGTTTGTTTTTAAAATACAAGGAATAGAAAGTACAGATACTTGTGTGAAAATGTAATGAGTAGAAGTCAGAAGTAGGAAGAAAAATAGTAGACTTAGACTTAGAATTATTTTGTCATTTTGTATACACAAGTGTAAACAAAAAGAAATTTCATTAAGAACAGCTAGACAATTACAAAAATACATAAAAACAGTAATATAAACATATGGCTGTATATTTACAGTTGTAAAATTTAAGTTTTTTTTTAAATAATAATAGTAATGTAATAATACTATATAATAATAATAATAATAATAATAATAATAATAATAATAATAATAATAATAATAATAATAATGATAGGAAGGATTAAAGCTTCAATTAAAAAGAACTGAGCTGTGATTAAAGCCCCCAACACATCTGCTTTTATTAGTTATTCCTTTCAAAGAAAAAAAACTTTATTTATAAAGTACGTTTTAATTAAGCAGGCTCTGGCAAAATGTGCTGAACAAAAAAAAATTATATAAAAATTATTATATAAAACACATGAAATGATTGAACGTAGAAATAATTTAAAACTGAAATTAGGAAGATAAAAATTGTTATTAAGGGTTCTTATGCATGACGTTTAATTGTGAGTCATGTCATCTCGCGATATTTCGATTTCTGTGACAAAGAGGAGCAAGTTTCTACAACAGTTTGACCTTCTCACCATCCTCTTGTTACGTTACAGGTAATTTCATAATTGTAGCTTCTAAAGATTTACAGTTACAGAAATTATACATTTTGCCCGAATGAGAGATAAATGAAGGATGTATTTTTTGATGAATTGCGTCTTTAGAAAATAGTGTTTTTTGGGGGGAAAAGCGGCTAGCCGAGTATGCTAGCATGCCAGGTGTGACTAGCTAACTAATTGGACTTTTCATTAGCATTTCCATGATACTCAGTTTTCTTTATATTTTTTCAAATAAAAAAATACCTTATAAGCAGTTTTTTAAACATATGATATACACTGTAAGTTAATTTGCTATCTAAACGAGTTTTACAAAGAAAATATGCTTTTAACTTATTTATTTGTTAAGTTTTGCTAACTTATCAATTTATCAAAGAAGTTAATTACTTAAATTTTGTCTGCAAAAGTCTAAGTAATTTAGATTCGCTTCCATTATTAATTTAGGACGGGAAACCAGTTAAAAATATAGTAATTACTTTTTATTCTCAGCCATGTATAATTTAACAAGAAGTCCCAAATTCCTTTCTAAATTAAAACATTTTAAATCCATGCTGGATTTAAAGTGTTCACCATCAGCATCTCTGATACGGATGGTGGGGATTTTTAGTGTTTCCATCCAAAATAACAATTCTGAATGTAGAATTCTGATTTGGATAGACAAAAATGTCCAGACAGCCCTAAGTTGCAGTATCCAACATCACTGCAGCGTTTATTAAACATTCTGAAAATTGCAGAAATAAGCAATTAGGTAGCACTTCTTGTAGTTTACACCTAATTAAAACATGATGGAGCCCAACCTCTACCTGCAATCATGTTTAAGTGTTTGAAGTGATGAAATAAAGAGGATCGTATAGTTATAAGAGTTTTATTTCTACTTACCGCAGAACATAAAAAAAACAGAGAGGTTTATCTATAACAACAAAGACATTCAACTAAGCTGAATCCATGTTCTGAATTAAGTCAAATGCGCTTCATCTAGAAATCCCCCTCAGACTGATGAGAAATAGCTGCAAATAATAAGATCTTTACTGAGGTATGGGAAGCTGGTGAGGTAGTATTTGTAAATTAGGTAGGCTAAGTTTACACAAAAAAACAAACGATTAGACTTAAGAGCTAGGTTGCATAAAAAAAGTTTAAATGATTATACATCTTTGCAAAATGTACAGCAATTTGTATATTTCTTTTAAGTGACATACTCTGTTCATAATTCCTTTAATTTTAATAAATTTTTTGCACCTGCCTTATTTCTTCCAATATTTAAAAAGTTACTGTTGAATCTCTTATTCTGTTTTGCTTTATGTTATTATTATTATTTTTTTACTTTTTTCTGGGTCTGCATGTGTCACTTCAGATTCAGAATCAGAAATACTTTAATAATCCCAGAGGGATATTACTTTTGTTACACGCTCCAGATATACAAACATTTATATATATATAAACTATAAATCCAAATAAAGTGATTGTGACGTGCAAAAACAGTGCAAGGAACAGTGTCCAACAGCTTTGGACAGTTAGGGATCTTTCTATTCGAAATCTGGTTTTCAGAACTATATACTAATATATTATGCATATATGATGAAGTCAACTTATACAAGCAGAGACAGTTTTAGTCATTTTTGGGACTACTCCTTAGTTTAAGCCATCTTCAGAAAATATTAGAGCCACAATCTACATTTTAGGTTTCATCAGGATTTGGCCTTAAATGCTTCCAAATCATAAACTGTAATTTAAAGAATTCTTTTTCAGTATAACACAAAATGGCTCATGTTAGATATCTGGTTTGGTCATGCTTAAGACTGTTTGGCATACCCCTTAGAATAATGTTAACAAGGCTTTGTTGGGCTACTGTATAAAACCTCTAATTCAACGCTATTCCTGACATTTTGAATTGAAAAAGCTTCATTGATGGGAAGCGAAACGTCTTCAATCTTAGAAACAAAGACCAGCGGATTGTTTTTTCATTTTCTTTTTTTGGAATAATTATTTGCACTTTGCATGGTACTTGATTTTTCTAAAACAATTCTAGTTGTACTTTCATAAATAGAACAAGTATGACATTGATGACAGTGTTATAAAGGACTATTATGTAGTCTAAGATAATAACAATCCAGTCCACATGATAACACTACATGTGTTTGGTTTTAAAGTTAATCTTCAGTGGTTCAGATTCCTAAATAAAATCACTACAAGAGACTTTTATTTAGTTGCAAAGTCAGAAGTGTCAGATCTAAAGCAAACGTCACTGTATCCTTTCAGGTTTGAACCCAAAGAAAAAATAGAGGATAGCTTTATTAGTGGTAAGTTTAATTCATTAAAGCTTTAAACCTACTCTTATAACTTCAAAAGTATGATACTGTACTTAAGACAAGATGTAAAAACCTCCCACTCACAGTACTTTTTAGGCATTACAAACTGAAATGTAATCTCTTATCTGAAACTCTACAGTCCTCTGTGGCTGTCTCGTGCATAATTTGAATTTTTTGCTTCATTAGATATGCCTGTGTTTCTAAGTCAGGTATTAATATCCTTCATCACACAGCTTTGGGGAATTCCAAAACCTAAAATAGTGCCAGCTTCAGATTATGGCTGCCCCATCAGCCCACCTCCCAGGCTGGTCCAGCTGAACACATACCAGAAATGGTGGCAGCGCTATCATATAGACTGTGGGGGGAATTCCGCTCATCTCAGACTCCAGCGTGCGCCACTTCAGCAGGAACAATGGCGGGCTGAGCTCCGAAGCAGGTGTAATGTTTCAAGGGAGCAGGTCAAAGTGCCTCTGTTTGAATGGTGCATAATCACCATTATGTGTAGTACAAATATTCTGTATTATGCTGCCTGACTTCTTCACAATGGATGTGCTCTTCATGAATGGCTGCCACCAGGACTCCTCCTCCTTTCTTCCCCCTGGCTGGGTGGCCGAATCCCAACCTCGCACATCAGCTCCTACAATGAGTGTTTGCTGACAGTGCACCTTTTATAACTACTCATTAAAAAACGTTATGCCTTTCTCCCAAACCTACTAACAGAAATGATTTTTGTGTGTGCTGGAATGTATTGCAGGGAAACAGACATGACTGATTGGTGTTGTCTCTTTGCAGACTCAGGGAGCCTTCATCCCTGCTGTCCTGGAGTGAAAGCTCATTCCTCACCACTATGACTCAGAACCAGTCAGCACCGACCACTGACTTCTTCAGTCAAGATGTGTTCAACCAGTTGTTTGATATGCTGGACCAGTGAGTGAAAACACCTGGAATATTCTTTGGAATCTCAGACGTAGAAAAGTGCAAATGATGTGCTTTGCTTTTTGTGTCTTGTTTAGGTCTGCTATTCACTCTGTTCAGCCCATTGAGCTTAACTTCACTGAGAGTCCAACTAATGGGTCAGCAGGAAACACCATTCAGATCAGCATGGACTGCATAACTATGCATGAGCCAGAAGATGTGCTTTCTGTGAGTATGCTGATTTCACAGGGAAGTAAGTAAAAACAGGAGAAATTTGAAATCCTTTACTAATTTATTACCCATCAATACCAAAGGTGTAAAACCTGCAGTGTTTGTTTTTAGTATCTAACGTTTATTTCTGTCATCAGAGATCACTTTCATTATGACTAACTAGGATTTTTGAAGCTAAAGCACTTTCTACTTTATATGGGCCAGTTGTGCAAAGGCTGAGATTAGCAGAGCTGTGAGGAAAGCGGGTTTATCTGTTGTTGTCTGAGATGTTGTCAGTGAGGATTTTATCTCATTTAGACTGAGCTGCGTTTAACCTGGGTGGCCCCCGGCTCCTGAGAACAGTAGATTACAAACTGTGTTCATGGTAGGATGTGCACCAGATCGTCACATGATCCCCTCTTTCTGAAAACAAAACTGGCTTAAGCTTTTTTAAAGAGTTTTGATGGAGTCTTTTATTTGTACCTTCATATAAGAGGAAACTATGTTTTGAACTATTAAACATTTTTAGGTTTTTATTTACTTTGTAGACTAAAGCCTTGATGAACATCAAACACCATACTGGATAAATGTGAGGGGAAAAAGAGTTCTCTAACGTTTTAACAAATCAAATTCTTAACAGGTGTGGCGTTCCTATTTATAAAGAGGCCTTTTATTATGGTTGTCCTACATAAATAGCATGTGACGATAAATGGTCCTTAGAGTCGCATGATTAGTATGTAGAGCCCACCTGTGTGTATATTAACCTCAGTATAAATCCAGGTTTACTGCAAAAGCTTTAGAGAACATTAGTGAACAAACAGCATCATGATGACCGGCAGACCGGACAGGAATACAACTGTGGAGAAATTAAATGCAGGATAGGTTATAAAACAAATAATTAGATTTTTAAAGTAAATATTGCTGAAGTAATTTCTGTAATCTGTGTGTTTGCTTATATAGCACTTCATCACCAAAACATGACCTGGAAACAAATCTTTTTCTCTGATTCCAAGACTTTTCTCTGGATTGTTTTTTGTTTTTAGGTTTTATGGCACTAGTGGCTCATTTATTATAAAGTGGTCTGACAGGACAGGGGGTACAAGAGAAAGGGAGAGACATGCGGCAAAGGACCACAGGCCAGATTCACACATGTGTCTGCCATATCGAGGACTACATCCTCCGTTCATGGGTCGTGCGCACTAACCACTGCACCAGCAAAGCACATCCACTACTCTAAAAAACTTGAAGATTTATTAGAGAGCAGTCAATTCTAACAAATGGAAAGACCACAGTTCAACACTAAACCTGACAAGACGGGGCAATCCACCTTAACTGTTGGGAATAAGGAATATTTATTATTGAGGCAGCAAAGAGCACTATGGCAGCGCTGGAGAAGCTACAGAGACATCCCTTTTGTTATGATTCCTTGTTATCTCAAACTAGCGCTGCACCCAGATGTGGTGCAAACTCTGCAGTAAATATGCATCAATTGTAATTTATGAATGTAATTACACTGACTATGAAGCAGTGGGTTTTCATAATGAAAGGTGGGATAGATTTTCTTAAAGATCTTGCTGTATACTGTTGATATATATAGTGTAGTGGGAATCAGGGTCTGTAATAAACAAATCACAATTGAATTTTAGTGGAAAGCCTATTATGACAAAAAACACCCTTTTCAATTCAAAATCCCAATGTTTTAAATAAAAAAAAGTATAGCAACACATATTTTTTATACACTGTCTAGGTTATTTAACCACCAGATTGTTTGAAAGTTATAATCTTTTAGCTTTCTTTTAACATTTTTGAAAAACTCTTCGGTGGAACTGTGTCCAGTACATGAACTTTGATTATAGCACCATCTCTTCATATTTAATATGGTAAAAACCGTATAACAACAACATATACAATTTTGCTTTAAAAAGTTTAACTTTTGCTGTAAACAAGTTAAACTTTGATTTCTAAAACTAACCACAGAACTATAACAGTATAGCTGTGCATAAAGCATCGCAGTTCAGAGCTTAACATTTGATATTCAATATGCGACGTTTAGTGATGTACAACGGTACATCAAACAGTGACTTAACTTAATTCCAAGGGTGAAAAAAATGCAATTAAAAGCTTAAATTTTTTTAAACATACGCAGAGTTTGAAATCTTTATTGTTAATTAATTAATTAACTAGAAAGGAAAAAGAGGTGGTAGAAATTAATTAAATAAGTTACCCATTCTGATAAGTATTTCAAAAAACTTTCATGGAAATAATTAATTCAGTTAATCAGTAAAATAAGCAGTTTAACTAAAGTACAATGTGAAGATGGTAGTTATGTGATTTAAATGAGAATGTTGTTTATTTTTATTGCAGTATCTGACTTGCTGCATTTGACTTTTCTTTGTTTAGCTGTTGGAAAGGTGAATTGGAGGGGGTGTGAAAACTTTCTTGTAAATCCCAAGTTTTGGCCAATAAGAAAGTTTGGAAACCAAGACCAAATCTTAGCCTTTTTACATTAACAGATATTCAAAAAGTGAAAAAATTAAATGCACTTGGATAAATAAAAGAAAAGATAGACATTGTAGAAATAGTAGCTCTGAGGAAATACCAGGATGCAGTTAAACAAAAGTCAAAAAATGAAGCAGTTTTATCTGTTTTAAGTTCATGATATGATAGTGAGTTTTGTTTGACATCTGCCTATATCACCTGGTTTCATTGCTCGATCTGCTCAGGCTTCTTGGAACACCTCTTGGTTTCGCGGAGTGGGCGTAGTGTACAGGAGGACATATAAGGTTGTAGCTGAGAAGGATGGTGGTTAGCTTTACATGCCACAAATCTAAGCTTTCGTGGAAGAGCAGCAAGAAGAAAGTTATAACTGAAAGAAATTCAGAATAAAGCCAAATAATGAGTCAGAACGGTGGAAACAAAAAAAACTGTCAGAAATATTGTAGGAAAATTATATACAATATAAATTTTTCATAATAAGTGGTGAAGTAACTTTATTTATAACAAATTGTGTCAACTAAATTATTAAACCAAAACTAAATTTAAGTGATTTAGGGCAGGATTATAATAGGGATGCTGCAAGGTCCCTGGTTTGAATCCCACAGACTGGGCCCTAAGAAAGACTTTTATCTAGAGAATGCTCCCTGGGTGTTGCACAGTGGTAGCCTTTAGCTCCCTAAAGGACACGTTAAGAGAACTAATTTAATTAGGATAAATAAAGTTGTAAAACCTTCCAATATATTTTATTTTTATAGCAGCATCTCACAACTTTTCATCTCAAAGCACAATTAAATGATAGACAGATTTGAAAAGTTTAATAGACTAATAGAAATGACTATTAAATCCAGAATCTATTTTCAAATTCTATTTTCAGTAATTATATTTTTTAATGATAATCAGCTTAGAATGAACATATTTTGAGCAGACAAAATAAAAGAAACACTTTGGAGAAAAAAAAACATCAGGAAAAAGTAGGAGATAAAAAAAAAGCTTACAAATGATAAGGCACAAGGAAAAGTGGAGCACTTACAGCAGCTGAAAGTGCAGCTTGTGCTGCCAGACATACATAATAAATGGACTGCAGTTAAGTAAATGCAACTAAAACTTTTTACATTTGTCAAAAACACTGACTAAATCTAAAATAGAATGATTTTATTCCAAGATTAAATTAAATCAGAAAGAAAAACTTGACTTATCTTTATTTGGTACTTAATGTAGCCTGTGCTGTGTGTTCTTCCCTGTATGTGGTTAACTTATAATGAGGGACGTTTACTCGTTGGTTGTGCTCCTCTGGGATGATGTGTATTTTCCCCTCCCTGTGTTGGAATGTCGTCGTCCAGCCAGGGAGGGAAAAGAAAAAACAGCAAATAAAAATGATCTTTAAGGAGCTGAGTGATGTTACCCCCATGCATCCCCTCAGGGGGTGTGTGCTCTCTTGAACTGGTGATTAATGGCCCCACCACCTACTTTCCTCTACACCAAAAGAGGGGCGTGGTCCAGTGATTGGCACGCCAGTAACTCCGGGAGCATCTTTGTGGGGCTGGAAGCTCACTGCCATGGCGGCTTGCCAGTAAAAAAAAAAAAAAAAAAAAAAAAAGAGCTTGGTTGTGATCAAATCTGCTTTGATTAAAAGCTGCAGCCGGCAAACTCAACCTTACCTGATCCCCTTCTACTTCTATGATAAAAAGTCCACTCTGTTTCTCACTGCAAAAAGCCAGAGGGGACCTATTTATATTGTGTAACGTTTGAATTTAATTTGAAAATCCTTTTTTATTCTGGATTTTTTTTTCTGTAGCCTGAGGGCAACATTTTAACACAGCACCTGCCTCTCCTGCAGAGGTCCCCGCTCCCATCTATCAGTATGTAACTTAAAAAAGGTGGGGGTTGGAACAAGGGGGAAGGAGAAGAAGGAGAAGATTAAATAACATGAGGAATGTAGCAGGAATAGCGGCTATACGCTAGCTGCTACAGCTGATTTTACACTGAGATAAAGCTGTGATCAGCTGTGTGTGGAAGAAGCATCGATTAAGCTGACAGAAAGAGGTCCTCTTCTGTCACAGGTCAGAGTTTAAACAGCCTCACTGTGGAGTAGCTCAATCGACACACGGCGTCCCAGAGATCTAATTACATGTTTGTGTTGAGGTTTGTACTGTTTCACCACACCTCTGCAGCGCACAGGCGCTTTTTCTTTGCTGTTTATAAAACTGAACAAAGTACTCACCTGATCCTAACAACGTCTGCTAAAAACGGTGACAATGACACTGCAGTTATTCATGCGTTTAACTTTTCTCCTTTTAACACGAAAAAATGATAAATGGTGACCGACCTTCGTGACTTTAGTTCTTCTGTTGTGAAAGGAAAATTTCACCCAGCTTGACGTTTAGGCGGGATTATGAACAGAGCATCATACAGCGTTTTAATGCTCCGCCAGTTTGCCTCCAGCACGTGAAGAGATGTTTTTTAAGGTGAGGCAGTTTTGAAATAAGAGCTTCTCATGGTCCAAAAGAACGTTTTGTCAGTTACGAGTTTCTTAACTCAGAGAGGAAAACAGGAGGATATTTTAAGTCTGCTTTGTATCCAGCATCTTTTCCTGTTGCTTATATTTAGATTGAACATATATAATTGTATAATTGCCTTTTTTTTTTTCTTTATTCTTTATGTCAACAAGTGTTTGGCCTAGGCCTTGTCCACAAGGACCAAAAAATTGAATATTTTTATAAAGGCCTTTTCACATAAGTTCACTCAACTCCACATATATTCAAAGAGATGAGCAAAAACACATTATTTCTTCTTGTATTATCTATGAGACACATGCTAGTGAACAAACCTTTATATGGTTTGGGTTTTATAGTGGAAAGCTACAGCTGTCCTCTAGAGTTGTGTAACTTTTGCTTTTTGTTTGGGAACGCTGTGGTCCCAATCAGAGCTGTAGAGATAACAGAGTTCTGACAACTGCAATGACAAGAGGCAACATTTCAACGTGACGCACAGAGCTTATATAGTTTGAGGGAAGCTAGCCACTCAAACTAGCATTTCCATAGACATTAAGCCGGGCTTACACTGTACGACGTTTTTGCCCTCTCCGGGCCGACTTTCCAGTCGTGCTAGAATTTTTAGATCGGGCAGACCTTCAGCCTGATCGTGCGTCGTGTAGTCTACAGCGGGTAACGAGGGGCGATCAGCCTCTCACAACCACCTCCCGATATGGAATCGTGAGGTCGGGAGAAAATCAAACACGTTTGAAATTCAGTCGGCCGTCGTGGGAAAAATCGTTCAGTGGTCATGCGCAAACAAGCATTCTTCTTCTTTTTCTTCTTCTCAGATGAAAACACAGAAGCATGGCAGGGGGAAAATGGAGTTCTCTGTAAAATTGACAGACCGTAGTAGCCACGTTTGCTCAGTCATGTCTTTGTCCAAATACGTAGTCGCCTTTTCCTTTTAGGGCTTTCAGCACAAAATTGCAGGAATTGTCAAGGCAGCGCGTTTCACTCTAGTGAGCTTCATATTCCTCTTCTACTGGTTTGGCTTCTGGATTGACCAGTCCGAGTAGCGCCATCTCACTGCGGAGCTCAGTCCCACGTGGTTTTTAGACGTACAGTGTGAGCAGGTAGATTGCACCACACAGTGTGAGAATATACATCGTGAGCTGTAAACTCACATTGTACGAGGAAACCGCACGGTTTCGTCGTACAGTGTAAGCTGTAGCTGTGTGCAACGATTGAAAAAAATCGCAAAGTGTATGCCGGGCTTTAGTAAACCATTCTTAACAAAAGGAATATAGACAGGAGATCTTAGATATCAAAAAATGCTTTCTGTTTTTACCAAGAGTTAAGTAATAATAATAAAGAATATGTTCGAGATAGATAAAAATGCATCGTTATACATGGTACAATGCATACAAAAAATTGAAATGTAAAGAGAAAAGTATTTGTAAGACTACATCTAACTACGAGCTCTATGGCTCGGATCACAATTTGACCTCCATATGCGTTACCGTTTTATTTTATTTTTTTTATTTAACCTTTATTTAACCAGGAAAAAGAAATCCCATTGAGATTAAAAATGTCTTTTTCTAGGGAGTCCTGGCCAAGATGCAACAAAGTTACATAAGAAACAGAGATACATTCAATTAAAATGACGGGTAGATTAAAAAAATATATCAAGTATAACAATTACAGATCATTGAGGCTGCTTCAAATTCTTTTACTTTCAACTTAAAAGCATTTAAATATAAAAACTCAGTAAACTTCCAGTTCCTTTGTACAAAACTTCCACGCACAAGGAGCTGCTTAGCTAAAGGCTTTCTTCCCTAGTTATGTGCAGCCAAAAGGAACTGGATCTCAGGGCATAAGAGGCCATGCGTTTCTCTATAAGTAAGGTACAAATGTACCATGACATCCATGAGAAAGTGATCCAGTTTTGTTCTTGCTGTTGACTCCAGGAAATATGAAGGAACAGGAGTTATGGGGTACAATTAACAGTATTCAGATTGAAGATGGGTAAACACGGGGAGATTGTGGTGCTTGTGGGTTATAAGGAGAGACTGAGCCTCATAAAAGATGCGTTTTTTTTCTCTACTGAAAATTTTAACCTTTTTTTTTTTCTCTGTGCAGATACACCTAAGTTGTCTCCTTGTGGGCCGACCCTGTTTGATATTTCTTGATGCTTGATACTCTGAGTCAAATTTTTCAGTTTTCCAAAGTAGATCAATGCTAGTTTACTGATCACCAAAGAGAAAAATAAAACTGCTGCAGGCTCTTTGAAGAGGAGGAGGAGTCTATGTAAAATAAAGTAATCGCTGATGTCAAAGCAGATGGTCCCTAACATTTACCATAAAAAAAAGATGCTTTCTTTTGCTTAAACCATTTATGGATTGAAAAGGGTTTTTAGTTTATGATGCACTAAATGCATTGGGAAAACAGAAGAAGGATCTGACCTATCAGCAATCAGAACTGTTGCATCTCCAGCTGTGCTTGCTCCTCCACCTTAGACAAAAATGATCCATTACTCTCTCATATAACTTTTATGTTGTGCAGCTTTAATAGTATCAGCTTTGTTTGTGTTTGTATGTTGTTTTTTTTGGTTGATAATTTTGCATTTTAGTTAAGTATGATGATGAATGCCACTTAGATTAAAAAAAAAAAAAAACAGTGTAAAAAACATTATTTTAAAACACCAGATTGTACGGAAATGACTTCTTAAAAGCAGATTTAAATTGAACAACTTATTTGAGGGATTTTAGAAACTGCCACCCAAGTGATGCTCCATTGACCGCTTGCGTCTGTCACTTGGGATCAGAGCTGCCTGTGTGTTTAGGTCAGGTGTCTGTGCCTACCCAGACACTGCAGCTTGACACCCGATACTAAACTAATCTGGCCGACTTTAGGAACAGGCTCTTAAAAAGGAAAAAACTTTAGAAAAGCCTCTTTTGTCTGAGCCCCTGGATTTGCTGATCCCCCCCTGCAGATCCTATAGAGCCATCCATCGTTTCACATTGTTGCAGCTAATTTTACACTGTTAACAAGGTTGTTTCCTCCCTTACAGAGTACATTATGTAAGATGGATCATTTGATTTGATTTTAACAGAATTAATTTAAAGCCTACAGTGAATTAGAGGCATTTAAAGGCCCATGAGCATACAGCAAACACCCAGCGTTTTAACTCAATTAGTTAAACTAGTTATCCTCATCCAAAACATCTGTTTGACCCTGTGTTAGACTGCAGAAGGAAAGGTCCGTGGAGCTTTTTAAGTGTTGATTTAGCCTTTGTAGCTGTCTGACCTGCAGGCTTGTAGCCTCTGGATTGGAACAGGGTGTGGCTGGTGATTGGGACACTAAATTCACATCGTAGCAGCATTTAAGTTTGCACCCTGACCACAGGACAAGAGTTTCTGCCCTCAGGCTGTGTAGCAATGCATGTGATTTGTGTCCTTCTGATCACTCTCTGCTGTCTAGGTGTGAAGCTGTTGACTCATCAGCTGTGTGCAGATTTCTAAACCCCCCCAACTTAAACTGGTACATTTTTAAATGTTGAAAATCTGAAGTGTTCTACTTTTGCAGTGTTGAAAAAAAGAGCTCCTCATAATTTATGATCACATTTTATGTTTTTCCTGTATCAGACACAAAGTTTAATTGAATTTAAATGTTATGCAATAATAAAGCACAACATGGTGCATGATTAAGTAAAGTTTTCCTGTTGGAAGGTGACCTTTTTTCCTTGTCTTCCATCAACTCGGACAAGCTTCTCTGTCTCTACCAAACGAAATGCTCTGACTCAGCATGATGCTGCCTCCACCGTGCTTTATAGAGCTGATTTATACCCAAAAACCAGGTTGTCTGCGTGTGTGTCGCATTGAACACAAATTTGCCCCCGCCCCTTCTGCAGACACTCTGGTGCACCTCTCCAAAATTGTAGGTGACTGCAGACAGTGCCGCTGACAGGAGGCCTCTGATTGGTCAAATCTACATCCGCTCTACACTATGCGTATTTTCTGTTTGGTTCCTTACTGGCTTGTTTTGTTTCCACCTGGATCCCCGCTCTTTTTTGCCCTCATGTCCCTCCATTGTCGCAAAAAAATGCCCCCATTTCCTCACCGCCTCGGCCGAATCTAGACCCACAGGTAGTTTGTGATTGTCCCTGTTGCATTGTGCCGTGGAATAACATAGCGCCAGTCCACGCTTTAAAATTGAGCGTAAATCAATAATATCTGCAACAAGCTCATTGCGACACACTGCTGCCGTAGTATAACCAGCCCTTCAGTGTTCCACATTTACAAAAACTCAATTTTTTCTATCTAGGTTTTATCTGAACAGGACATGAGTCAGACTTCAAGCAGGGATTCTGGCTTTATTTTAAGCAGTGTTTTCATTTTTTTTTTATCAATTTGTTCCATAAAGGCCAGAATAAAGAATAAAGTTAGGCTCAGCCTGGTTCCTTGGTCTTCGCAATGCTGTTTCTTCCCTAACAAAACCTCTGAGGGCTTCACAGATGAGCTGGATTTATTCTGAAATTGACAGCAGTCAGTAATCGGGTAATATTTAAAGGCAGCTTTTATTCTTTAGTGGAATTACATTTTAAGACTTTAATGTGCATCATCATTTTCAGATTTTTTCATTTGCATAAATGTTGTAAATCTATGTATTGTTTCCCATCTGCGCTGATCGTCTTTCAGCTTAATCCAGAGAAAACATGATATACTGTATGATCTAATAAAAAGAAAGTAATAAGTTTGCATTAATTTTGTTTAAATATGCTTCATCACCAAAAGAATTCAAAGGTTTCATTTTCCAATAAAACACAACGAAAAAGAAAATGAAACAAGTAATTCTTTTTAAAACGACCGTTTTAATTATCAGAGCTACGAGGAAGCTGGTGTCTTAGTGCCATCACCATTACGGCATCTGAGAAACAATGCATGTTTCCAAAACAGACCCTCTCTGGTAGATACAAGCAACCTACAGGAGCCGCATTGTTTCTGCAGAGATCCCCCCCATCCCCATTGATTACAGGATGCAGAGGAGAGTGATTCATATGCAAAACTCCTGTCTGCAGCTGTCACTCTGCAGCCCAGCGTCTCACTCTCATGTTCCCATTATTCCAGGTTAGTTGGTAAAATATCCCTAATGTGCTCTAATGGGTTTTGGTTTTATAAAATGTTAGAGTTGCTTTTTAGATACGAGTCTAAATCAGAACGTTTACCTCCGACTTTAACTCACAGATAAACTAAGGAGAAGACTCTTCTTCTGGGGATGGGTGTGGAGTCAGGTATTGGACAGGTAGCTCCAAACCACTCCCCTCTCTCCTTCAGAACTTATATACGAACTACCCATAGACTCCTGAAGAAGCCTTTGCTCGTCCACTTTGCATCTGTTGCCAGTATCACTCCTTTAGAGTGGGGAAAAGAGATTTGGGGAATCCTGGAGCCAGTGGAGCAAACAGCAGCAGCTCTGCTCAACCTCAGCGCCAACATGTTGTACCTGGAGACAGGGACCACCAATTCTTATAACGAGGTAAGATCGTCCAGACGGTCCACGGTTTTAGCTCCCTTATATTGGACCCATATTTCTGTGGCGCTGAAACAAACATCTGAGGTTAAGGCCTTCTGTTGATTTTCCTTCCTTCCAAGTCCTCATAGGTTTTCCATCCTGTTGACTGAACCAGTGTTCAAACTACACAGTAAATATAACCTAACTATAGATTAAGTAAAAAAAAAAAAATACTTTTTAATATTTTTTTTTATTAATTTCTTTGTTTTTTCTTATCTGTTTATTATTTACACGCATCTTTGTTTGAGAGACAGAGCAGAGGAATGTAAACACCTGAAAATCTTCCTTCAGTCTGTGTTGTGAAATGGCTGCTGTCTAGCTGGGCACGGCCACAGTCAAAGGATGTGATTTGCTTTGTGTCGGGTTGTTTTTTAGGCGGGCATTTTATGTGTAAAACCTGTTTCTAACAGGGTTCAGATTCTTCTGTGGACAGATTTATGCAAATAGGGGCTAAAGAAATCGAAATCATTAAGACTTGTTGATAAAATAAAAAACACAATCGTGATGGTTGGGAGGTTCTTTTCTTTTCATTTTATTAAATCTCAGCTTCTATAATCTTTATTTTGTTCTGCCATAAAATAAAAGCTTGTAATCAATGTAAACAGGGACAATATGCTAAACGGAAGAGTTTTGAAAATCAAACTTATTTTTTTCCTGAAAGCCTACATATATTTTTTAAACAATTAAGGTTTGCAAAAACATCACGACAAAAAAGGTGAGATTTTAGATGTTTCTTTGTAAATTAGACGGTTGTCATAAAGGTAGCGTTTAATGGCTGCAGCTGTCGATTATTTTAGTTCATGAATAATCCAGTGATTGCACATTTTATATGGCTAAGACATATCAAAGAAATCTGCATGCAGTGCTTAGAAATACCACTAGAGGTTTTCTGGATATAAACAATTTAACAACATATATATACATTTATTTTAAATGCATAACAATAATATTTCTGCAGAGTTGAATCACTGTTTTGGGTGGTTTGCTCATCAAACGTCACATTAATTGTTTCTGCCCTGTTTCATTTACCATTATGGTCTGTAACTAGATAAATTAGCTTTAAAACTTCTAATGGGGGGGATAAAAGGTTTCATTGAGGCTTTAGTCTAATACTGTTTCTATTTCTTTCACCAGCCTAATTCTCCACCCAATGCAGATGTTGACTGGTTGATAGACTCTCAGATTGCAGGTTGCAGATTGCAGGTGTGTCACCTCCGTGTCTTTTAAGTTGTAGAGTTGAGGGGCTTCTTTAAGTGGTGTCCACCTCAATACCTGCAGTGCCTGGAGTATCAGGTTGCCCCGTCTCCAGTCTCCAGGGAGCCGCTGCAGTCATTAGAATAGGGCTGGCCAGGCGCTGCTGTTTGGTTCAGGGTCCTAATTGCTTTAATGGTATGTTGATGTAGATACAATCACCTGCTCTGCCCACCCCAGCAGGTATGAGGTGCAGATAGACCCAGTCCCACATCAGCTCCCCCCACCCCTATTGAGCCTTTAATGCCTCCCACCCCTGTGGTCACTCATCATAGCTCCGCTCATGCTCTTAGCAACTGGCCCAAGGATCATGGAGGGTCACTAGAGAGTCTGGAATGGGAGCTATTCTGCCCCTCAGGCCAGGTCTGCTCTGGCTCCTTTTATAATGATCATTGGCCCAATAAATTTAGCAGCAAGAGGATGGTTTGCAGAAGTTAAGTCAGGAATATTGGTGTTTTCGCCAATAATACACCAGTTGGTCAGCTCCTGGTCCGAAAATACTGAAAATTAGGATTTATTTCATAGTTTTTTGAATCAGAGCTTCTGTTTTAAAAAAACTGATGGTCTTAAAGGGGAAGCTTCGATGTAGAAATGAAGATGAAGTTAAACCTTTCCTTTCAGTTGGCTTTGAAACTGCAACCTCTTAAAAAAGAACACAGTTTTCTTCTGTTGTCTATTTCAGATTTTTTATACATTTAAACAAGGTCATTAAAGTTTGCATAAGTGAGAGTTTATGTGTTACTTTCCTTAAGAAATCCCCCAATCTTTGCATGTCTTGGTTTTCCAAGAAAGGCCATAAATACTTGACAGCATCTGTTGAACTCAAATATTTCTTGTCATTGGCTTATCGATAAATACAGAGCAAGACGGAGCATGGAGTAATTTAATGTGTTAGTATGCCATACCAAATGCCAATGTGTTGGCCCTATCAGTACCGTCTAAATTAGTGCTGCCAAGTGTATTTCAGGTATTCCTGATATGCATTATGCATAGTTAGGATTCCAACATTGCATTGAACAGGGAATCACTTTAAAGGTCAGCAGACCTCTTTTTTTTTTTTTTTTCTCCTACTCCTGTTGGCCAGAAACGGTTCACCTCTTTCATCACAGACTGAGAAACAGTGAGAAAACACACAGCCGAGCCGTTCAGCAAAGTTTATTAAAGGCTTCTGAGGAAGCCAAGGCTGCTGATTTACTGAGCTCTCGCTTAGCAGCACATCATCCCGAAGGCCTAAACACAGAGCCGGGCCATAAACAGGAGGAATTTTTAAGAGCCGCTAAAGTGGTTATTAAGCAGTTACTGTATTATAGTGGAATCAGATCTTATGGAGGGAAGCAAAGAGGAACGAAACGTGCCTCACACTAACCTTTTTTTAAAGCTGACACCCCACTTCCAGCCAATTTAACATGAAAATATGATGAGATGAGGTGAGACGTTGTTAACTAGCCAATTATGGCTTTGTCCCCTGCTTGATTTTTTATCTTTGATCCTTACGTTTGGTGTGACGGTGACGAGCGTTGCTTGGGAGTGTGCCAGCAGCTCTGCTTTGTGTTTTAGCTTTTATCTGTGTTTGGTCTCAGACCAGCATCAGCCTTTTTCTTTAGAATGATAATTTCGCATTGATAATTGGTGCCTGTCACATCCCCTATGGCTGCCTCCTGCGTCAGGTGCTGGGGGTGTCTGTGTCATCCCCCTGCCTGAGTGCCTCAGTGGGATTACACCACATTTCAAAGGCTTGCTCTGATATCATCATTCACCCTAACATACGGGAAAACAGGAAACTAAGCCACTCCCTTGTGATTAATTGTAATGTTTATGTAGACTGCAAAAGTTGGGAGTGCTAATAAAGTTTCTCACTTTAAAATGGATGTTCACAATGTCCCTTTTTTTTAGTTCAGCTGTAGGATCATAGGTAGAAGACCTCCTCTGCAGCCCATTGAGCTGAAAACCTCCTAATACATGTGTGTAATTAGCCCTTTGTGAGAGAGTGTGTGTTTGTAGAAGCGGGAGGCTCTCCGGCAGAAAGAGTTTTTCTTTGGGTCTTAGGGTATGTGTCCCCCTCCCACCCCTGCATTCACAAGACACTTGTCTCCTAACACCTGCATACCGCCATAATTGTCCTGCAGAAAAGCTCCTGTGAGCTCTGTTGTCATTGTTTCCGGGCGGGTGGAGGGTGGAAGGTGGAGGCTAAGTGACCCTCATCCACACAGCGAGCTCCCCCGTCCCCCTGTTGCACAAATACACCAAGGTTTACTCAGATGACCTTTTTCCAGGTGTATCAGTCTGACTCTTTGTCTTTGACTCAGTCTGACTCACAATGCCTGGATCCATGAGTAAGAAAGATGGATTATCGATTTATAAATCACTTCCTTTGACAATAAGTTACATAAACCAGGTCCTTTCACCGTGTTTCGCTGGCTACCTGGTATGACACTAACACCTGGCAGTAGGGAGGCGTGAGTCGGACAGCTGTGGTCGGCCGTGCTTGAAATAAACAAGAGGCCCCCGAGAGATTAATGGCTGTTCGAAGAGTCGAGAGACATGGCACCTCGTCCAGGAATGTGCCATTTATAAACGGAAAGGAATGGGGTGAATGGCAAGTGGAGCAAGCAGGAAGGGCCTGGCTCTGAATTCAAACCACCAGTAACAGATTGTTTAATACATCCTTATTGTGACGTTTAAAGAAAATTAAAAGTTTCCGATAAACTTGTTGAAACATATTCTATCAGTTTATGTAGGGCTTGAATGAAGTTCAGTTTATCTTTTCCATCTTATTGTAATTTAAAAGATAGATTCTCAAACAAAAAACTTCCTTCCTGTTTGTGTGATGAACAGCTTTCCGTCTTAGCATTTTAATTGTTAAATTAAGAATAAAATCTCTACTGTATTTACTGAACTTGTTCTTTGTTGTTGTTGTTTTCCTCACTAGTCGCAGTACACAAACCTGGGGCTCCTGAACAGCATGGAGCAGAACAACGGCTCGACCTCTACCAGCCCCTACAACAACGAGCACGCCCAGAACAGCGTGACTGCCCCATCGCCCTACGCCCAGCCCAGCTCCACATTCGATGCCCTCTCTCCATCACCAGCCATCCCATCCAATACGGATTACGCTGGGCCGCACACCTTCGACGTGTCCTTCCAGCAGTCTAGCACAGCCAAGTCCGCCACCTGGACGGTAAGTCTCATCCCCACTCTATATGTTCTTTTTGCAGAAGATGCTCCTCCAGTCTTCTCAGGGTTTGCTGCTTTTCCAGATACTTCTAACAAGTTTAGCAGAAGTATTCAACCTTGGAAGTCTTAAAAATCACCTTAAGTCTAATTCCAGTCACAAACAACTAGTAGTTACTAGTTTTAATCAATTACAATATTTGTATTTCACATAACTTAAAGTTTATTATTATTAGGCTTTAAATAAAAAAAAGAATAAGAAGAGGATGCAGTTTAAAAGAAAAAAGTTAGAATATACATTTTTGTTGTGCATATATTTATAAATATCAATTTGCTCCTGAATCAGTTTTTATATTAAGTTATTAGGAGCCATAGTGGATTGCAATGTAGGCCTGGGCCAGTTTTTAAGAAAATCAAGACTTCATAAATTGATCATTAAGACCTTTCTAGAAGTTCTTTCAGTCTGTTCCAAGTAAAGAGTAACTCAGTTTTCCCTCTCACCAAGTATTTTGGGCTGCTATACCTCACTCTCACTTATTAAAGAGAGACATATTCGGTTGTTTGGAAATATTTGTATTAGCTGCATGTTTTAGAAGCCGACTTCAGGCTTACTATCCTGACTAGTTTTACTCTATAAAGATCCGAAAGACAGCACAGAAAACATACATACTAGAAAAGCACTCCTAAAACTAGCATGAGCTTGTATTAGAGTAAAAATAGATCATGTGTTACAGATATTATAAATATATGCTATGTGATATAATGTATTATTTTTATTTTGCTAGAATATGATATGAGATATAGAATGTTTTACATTATAGATTTTTTTTTGTGTGTGAATGCTGTTATAAAAGTATTTTTATTGGAAGTTTAATATACCAGGATAATCTCTCACAGATTCCTTGCTAGAATATGTTCCTCATTGACTTTATTTAGGTTTAGGAACCTAAACAGTAAAGACTAAGTTGTTGATCTGTCTCTTTGCCACACTGTCAAAGTCAGTTTGAGACAAATTCAGGTAAGTTGGTGATTATGAATTGCCTTTTTTTCTTTTTTAATAACTGTAATGTTTTGCATCACAACCCTCATTTTTTTGCTTCAAATATCTTATCAGCAGTGATGATAAAACAAACCCACACTTTAGTGTTTTTGCTGTCATCGAGTGAATGAGTTTTGCAGGTTACAGGTTAAAGGAACTCCTTTACGTTTGAACTCCTTATCTTACTGCCGATGCTCTAGGCAGATTCAGGTGTACGTTAAAAAGTCATGAGTTTCACAATTGCATTTGGAAAGGGAGGAATGTCACTTTAGATGTATAGCTTCAAATCATGTGTCAACCTCAGGCGGTTCTGGTTAACTAGCTGAAAAAAAGGGAGGGAGGAAGGGGGGAGCATCACTCACCACAGACTCCATTATCACCACTGGGGACATTTACTGCCCTGTTCTCAACCATGTAACCTACAGGTTAGATTAATCAGCTTATAGAAAATAACATGTATCCAGTTTAGTAAGATGTTTATTTTTAGTCCAGCTAGGCAGACATTCCTTCTATTTTTTTTAGAGACTTGGAGGTCTTCCAGGGGTTTTGTTTATAGTGTCTCCTACTTCTCATCTTATCATTCAAGCAGATCAATGGGACCTAACCCAAGGAATGAATCCTTGTTGTGTCTACACATAACATATGGTTTAAATAAAACCTTTTGTTACAAGGAGCCCTTTGAATTGACCCAATTTATTGACTCCAACAGAGAAAAAGAAGCAGCATTTTTTTGTGACAAACAGATCAAAAAGCTGCACAGATTACTGTTAATGTTGGCTTTTTTTGCTAAGTTGTTTGTTGACACGCCAAAAAAGTATGTTTCCAGTTTTTCCATCCCTTTTATTTTATTTTATTTTTTAATAAGATAAAAAGTTTAGTAATTTTGTTTGATTTGCTGCTTGACACATTAATTGTTGATCTAATCTGTTTTGTCTTTTGTTTTATTGATTCGTTAATGGTTAGACAGGTAAACCATCTTAGAATTGGATTTTAATCAGTGAATCAGTGATTCCTGGATCCAGTTTAGATCCTGTATTTGAATTTTTTTTTTTGCAAGTACAGTTAGGGTAATACAGATCACAAACTCTAATTTTCAGTTCAGATTTAACAAATCTGTTTCATAGATTAAAACAATAGTGAACAGTCCTAGAATCCAATCTGCATTCAGAAGCTAACCTCATCCCCTCACCACACACAACCAATAAATGAGGCAGTCCTTGGTTTCGTATCCCAACCCAGAGACCTTTGCTGCATGTTTTCATCCCTTTCCTATGTGTATACTTTCAAATAAAGGCCACTGGAGCCATAAAATTAAGGTATAAAAAATAAAGCCACCTGTAATAGAAGGTCTGTAGATTTTTTTTTACAGTTTGCAGAAAACAGTAAAGATGTAGAAATTTGAATCTGAATAACAGCCCAGAATATTCAGGTCAGTTTGCTCCCGTGTTAATTTTTACCTCCATCTCATAACCAGGTGTTCCCTTTAACATCAAGACTGACAATCAAACCTTTTTTTTTTATGTGCTACCCTTTGTTTATCTGTTTATTTTAGTAAATGAGACTTGTGAATTGTTTTGGAGACAATTAATCATAAAAATTCTTCATCTCATAAATATTATTTAATCATAATTTATCATGTATAATTTTTTTAGATTTTATTCTGTTTTCCATTCATCGTGGTTTTAATCCCTGACTATATCTTGGCCAGTTGTCTGTTATGAACTTGATATAATTATGTGGAAGCTAGAATAACTTGAAGGGACCTTCCTGATGGAATTTTTTATTGTTTTTATTTAACCTTTATTTAACCATGAAGTCCCTTGAGATTGAAATCTCTTTTTCGAGGGAGACCTGGCCAAGACAGCACACCAGTTAAAATACAAACAGAAATACAACATGGACAAAATCTCACATAGAGGAAAAGACAGGTCACATAGGGCAGTTACTTTTTTGAATTACATGACATTTTAACATGGCCTTAAATTCATTCAATGGGACTAGATCATTTAAATGGAGCAAGTTTTGCAAATTATTCCAGGACCATGGAGCAAAGTAAGAGAAGGATTTCTTCCCCAGCTCAGTAAAAACCATTGGAACCTGGTAAGAGCGCCACCTGGTGGAACGGAGATGAAAATGGCTGGAATTTGGCTTGAGGAGATTACATAAATATGCCGGCAGTTTACCCAACATGGCCTTGTATAGAAAAATATACAAATGAAGTTGTCTACGTAGACTTAGTGACGGCCAGCCTACCAGTTCATACAGCGTACAATGATGAGTACGGGAATAGGAGTTAGTTAAGAAGCGCAGAGCACTATGGTACTAGACTGGGTAGATTCCTTTAAATTAAAGGTGGTCAGAGTGAGAACAAAATGTAGAAATGTACCCGAATAAAAACCTTCAGAAAGGTAGCAGAAGTATTAATGTGTCCTCGGTTCACCTACAAGTCGGTCAAAGTTCGCCAGCGTTATGTTGACAAAAGAAGAAAACAAGGTGAGTCGTTGAATCACAACCAGCTCCTCCTGCTCTCTGATTATGAGTGACAGGCCTGAGGGACAACTGTTGTCCATTGCTCCACCCATTTAGTTGTTTATGTGTCTGATCTGCAACAAAAACATTCTGTTTGTTCTGCCGATGTTCCTTAGCTAACAATAGACAGACAATTGCTGTTAAAAAAAAAAAAAAAACGGCGCTTCGGGTGGTTTTTTGGAACAAGTCAGGAGGGGAACAACAGCTGCAACATGGAGAATTAGGATGTCACAACTACAAGGATTGCATCACGGACCTTCTGAGACACCATGATGATTACGTAAAGAAATCCTGAATCACCAACATTTTTTTACAGACCTGAGCTTTTATTGAGGCGGCTCAGGTCTTCCCGTCAGCTCTGATTTAAAATGGTAAAATCGGGGAGTGCTCTCCTTACTCACTCGCCACGCCAAGTGTGGGATTGCATCGTTCACCTAATTCCCACACCGCCTCGCTCATCCCTCTCATTTTCACAGCCCAAAAACAAAAGTGTTTGTCTCATTTAGAGTAAGGTGGTTGAGAGTTGGTTCATGAGAGGCACGCCCCAGAGCCTGCTTTACTACACATCCCATAATAGACATGGGGTGAAACAGACTAGTGTCCCAGAGTCACAACACATGATGTAAGACTGGTTGGTTCGGTCTTACTCAAAGTGGAAAAGCAGCGGATTACCGTGCTTAATGTTGTTACACTGGATGAAGGGCAGATCTCCCAACAAACACCTTGACTTAATGTTTACCGATTTACAAAGAAATATTGCTTAAAACACCTGCTTTACATTGCAAAAATTATAAATACTCTGTTGAGTCTGCAGATTTTTCTTTTAACATGGCTTCTAAGAGATAACATGGACTTAAAAATAAACTAAAAGCCACATTTTTTGCAAAATTTGCTTAAAATATATTTTTATTGGAATGTTGTCTTTCAGCCTTCCTGTATCCGTAGCCTAAAATAAAGTTTAGCTGTAATAATTTTCCAAATTTGCATCAGTCAGGAGTAGTGAGACACGGTGGTAGTGCTATTATGCTGAGGGCTGTTTTCTGGCTGAAACAAGGGGAATTAAGAAATAAATTGCTCTGTCTTCCTGTCAGCTTTTAGCTACGCTTACATTGACAATAAGTAACTGGTGTCTCAATATTTAAATATTGTTATAGACTGTTTCTTACTGCGATTGGCCGTTTCATTCCAATTACTAGTGTGTAATTAAACTACAGTCTGATTATATATACATTTTTATTTTTATCTGAATAAATTTCAGTCTAATGGAGAACTTGTGTGCGTCTAAGCACAGCTGCTGTCAGGTGTCTGCAAGAAAGCTGGCACTGAATGTACTTTCTTTTCATTGATCCTAATGAAGCATGACTTCATTTGAGGATTATTTATGTTTTAAAACGAAAACTTTCAGAACTAGAAAATCTAAGAGGGAAAAGGAATAAGGACAAGAAATGAGCAAGAGATGTGTAGAATCAGGATGGGAGCAGCCTCTTGTTGAAGAGAGCTTAAATAAAACAAGGGTGTGAATTGATGCAATCTGGAGTTTGTGGTTCCTCTCCTTTGTTTGATGTTTTTTTTTTTTCTACCAATAGATTTGATGCTTTTTTTTCTTATTGTGTTGAATTTGACTTGTTAATATAGTGTGGTTTTATCATTTCTAACAGAGTTGTGTGCATGTGCCACACGGGTTAAACCCATCTCAGCTTTGCTGGGCTTTCAACCTGGATCCGAAGATTAATGGGACTAATAACATTCATCAGCCATGACAGCTCTGCCTCACTTAATTATAATTCTTGTTCTGTTGATTTTCCTCATGGCCTCACAGGGAGTCCTTTTCAGCGCTCCTCTGCAGAGGCCTACCTCATGCTAAAGACGAGTGATTATAGTGTCGGTTCTCATCTTGAAGGAGGCTCCCTCATCTGATCTCAGGAGCTCTTTCTCAAAGCTCCCCTAATCTCAGCCCAATAGCTCAATTGCCGGACTGACGGACGGATGGCAGAGAGCCACCGAAGATGTCACCAGCGCAGCTTTGCTTGCTGCATAGATCTGCTAATGCTCCCTTTTTGAAAGCTTGAGGGATCTTCCACAGGACTTATTGGACTGTGTACTGTACTTTTTGATGACTGTTCTTATGGAGACACACCTAATCCCTAACCCACACCTTAACCTCTTCCTGTCTAGAATGACACACACACAGTAGACGCACAACACGTCAACTCTTCCCAGAATGTCTCCCACACAGCGCTCTTTCCGACAAACCCTCACCCATTGGTCAGAGGAAAGCAGAAGGTCAAACGAATGAGCGGCCTGGCGATGTATAATGAAGTGTCTCAAATAAGGCGACCATTGTCAGCTCAAAGATTGGTTGTGTTTGCTGTGTGTATTATCTGCCACCAAGCGCGGTCAAAGGAGAGGAATGTCATGGTCTGGGCTATCACTGGGACTCTGCAGAGCTCAGAGGGATTACAGTAATGGATTGAGGGCCTGTAGGTAATACTTGTGTAAATACTACGTGCCTCTTTTCTGAACCCTGTGCTCTCGTAGAGAGCTCTTGTCTCTTTTTGAGGAGAGTTAAGCTTGATGGCTGGATCTCACATTGCGCCGGAGGAGGAGGAGGAGGGCCTGTGAATGCTCAAAGAGAAGAGTGTTCCAGCGAAAGGCGACAAGACGCAGCTTGCCCCTGGAACATCTGCGGGCCCGTCCCACGCCTCGCAAAATTGGGCTGAGACTTGTTTGTGTCAGGGAGCTTGTCACGACTCGCCCGTCAAAGCAAGACAAGCCCTGAGAGCTTTAGATGGGAAAAGGTGGAGGGGAAATTTTTAAAGGAAGAGTTGGAAAGATTTTATGACAGCTTTGGGATCTCTCCATGATCGTCATGGAAAAGCACGTTCCTCTATAGCTACAGTTACCAGACTCATGTTTTTTGGCTCGGCGCTAAGAAACCTAGCATGTTCTTCTTCTTCCATTGTTGTGTTTCTTTTTTTTTCACTCTTTTGTCTGTTCCCTCCCCTAATTCCTGTAATCAGTTTTCCTTCTCTGTCATTTTCATCTCTGTCTGTTTGTAGTTGCAATAAGAAGGAATATTTTCCCCCAACACTGTAAGGCAACCAGACCCACGAAACCTTTTTACTTAGAATAAAATTAGACATAATTTGATGTCAGTTTAACAGTTTGGGTTAGATGGCAGTTGTATTGCTTATTTTCTCACCCAAAAGGGTTGAGGAAGGGGGGGAGTGATGTGTATTGGATCTCCAGTCTACGAGAGGCCACAGGGCAGCGCGCAGGTTAGCCTCAGGACGCGTGTCATCACCGTGATCGGGTGGTCGAGATAAGTCCTGCTGACGACGGGCGAGCATTTTCTACACGGGGGGGATGGAAGCATCCTGCTACCCTCCACAATGTTTTATTCGTTTAAAGTTTTGCTCTAAGAAGCAGTTTATTTCCTCTGCCTCTTAAAAAAAAAAGAGGAAAGGGGGAAAAAAAGCAAACTTTTTGGGATTATTGTTGATTTAAACAGGTTGGTGAGAAGCTCCAGGCATGACATGACATGTCAGGTATGAAGAAGACAAGACCAGAGGCGCCAAACAGTGCTTGTTTAAGGCCTGATGTTTGTCAGGACTTGACTCCTGCATGCGCCCGCAGCGCCTGTCAGGGAGAGAGGAACGCTACAGCTGTGGGCCTGCCTCAACCTGCGCTGCAAAGGAAGTGTCTTCTTCTCTCTTTTTGGGGAGAGTTCAGCAGGATTTTAGAAAGAAGAGGCACACAAACACGAAGGTTTTAAACTCCATGCAAAGTCGCCTCGGCAGTCTCCTGCTCCCATTCTGCTTGTTGGCTTCCACTAACAGGCCATAAACAGCTTCTTCAGGTTTGTTGCGTTTCGTGGCTCGCTGCCACGCGTGGATGTCCAGCGGCGAATCACGTGCGATGGCTGCAAACAGTTTTTCTTTGAAATGAATGTGATTAAACAGCTCTGCTTTGTGCGCCGTGTTGTTTCTGGGCTGTGTAATTCACATTGTGACCAATGAAAGGCCCATAATTACATGTTAAGATCTTAGCGCCGCGCCCTGTGTGAGCCACTGGATCCCATCAGTCAACCGGCCGTCCTCCACCCTGAACGCTGCCTGCTGCTCCCAGCAGCACCTCCTGCGCTCGCTCCCCTCTCAGCAAACGGCACCAGCAGCACATAGCTGTGCTCTTAAAGTTTGTAGCCTGAGGGCTGGGATGATTCTCTGCTCTGAGTTTGCGCTTCTATGTGATTTGAGGTGAAAGACAAATGAGATATTATCTAACCAAACTTTAAACGTCTGATTAGATTATTGTGCTTCGACTTTTGTTGTTTTTTTTATCTTAAGCTGAATAAATCCAGCTATCTGTTATTTTCTCCAACCACCATAAAACAACCCTTTTTTTCAGGCAGCACTTCTGTCTTACTTTTCGCCTCTTAATCCTCGGCTCCCCTCTGTTCCCCAGCCCCTGCGCTTGGCTTCTCCACCTCATTTAGCTGATTGACAGAGCCGTACGGGGAGTATCAGGTTAGAAGCGAGGAGACAAGCACCACTATTTATCTTAAGTCCTTTTTTTCCCTTCTTCTTCTTAAGGAGAAATTGTTATTTGAAAAAAAAAAAAACATTTAGATTTAAAAGTCACTGAATCCTTTAAAGTCACAATCCCTTTGTGTTTAGGTTTTGTTTTAATTTGGTTATCTACATGGAGGGAATTTGAGCACATTGTGAAACAGCAAACAGTTTGAAATTGAAAGCATTAATCAGCCCTCTTTACTTTAATGCCCTTGAATAAAATCCACTAAAACCAGAAATCCACCCTTTTATGCAGAGTGTGGTGCAGCTGCAAACCACTAAGACATTAATCAGGAACCTTAACTGACTCTGGAGGAGCTGCAGAGTTTCCTGGGGATTTGAGGCTCTGTATGTTTTCCTGGTCTGCAGGAAAACAATTAAAAACCATAACTTCAGCTTCTTTGCATGTGAGCATTCAGTTCTAGAGAGTACTGACTTAGGGAGGCTAAGAATCAACCTAAATGGCCATGTTTGCGTGCACAAACACCTGATTTTGTTTCAGTTTTTTATCACTCACATGAAAAAACGACAGGATAAGGAAACAGGAAAGGAGTAGTATGCAAAACAGCTCTTTATGTAAGTGCATAAAACAGCCTAAAGGGTTTAAACCCATGCATCCCCTGTCATGTGTTGGTCTACTACATAAAACACATTTCTTACATGTGAAAAAAGCTTTTTATGCTTTATCAAGGCTGTGATTTGTTTAGTCAGAGTTAAAAGAACTGCTGGTTTGGTTGGTTTTCTTGGTAATAAACAGGTTTTGCTTGGAGGGAAGAGTAAGATGTGTGTGTGCCAAGTTTGTGTAACATTACAAATCAACACATCCTGGTTCAGGAAAAATTCCCCGATTCCCTGGAATCTTATGTTGCGTTATTATCAAACAGCCCCTGGCGTCTTCCTTACTTTTTTTTATTATTATCTTAAATGTGCTTTTTTTTCTCTCTCTCTCTCTTTCTCTCTAAAATGAAGCTGACAGGAAAATATTCACCTCCACCCCCAGCCTGTGTCTTCTGCACACAGAGGATTTAAAGCTCTGCTTACATAGCAGTGATTTGAATGGTTTGTTTACACAGTTGGGTTGCGCCTATTAGTAACAATTCAGTCTTTTCTGATGGCTTACTGCTTATCAATCCCAGCAGTGCCAGGGATCAAGGCACATCCATTATTTATGACTTTTGGCTCGCACACCTGAACGCCAGCCAGTTTGCGTTTGAGCAACCATCACATTTCGGCATCAGTCACGGATGGATCTCGCGATTAGGCCTCCACTCCTGCACTCAGACCTAGAAGCGATTCATTTTCATCCAAGCGCACAAGTAGGACCTGCAGCCATCCTAATATGCAGCTAAAGCCTGCCAGCCCGCTTCAGAAGAGCTGCTCTGTATGATGAGTAGCCATCAGATGCTCCCGCCTCTTAAGATGAAAGCCAGGACCCCTGTTTAATTGCTCCTGGAGGGGGTCCATTTTATGGCGGAAGTCCCAGAGGCTCTCTCTAAGACATCTTTGAGGTTACCAATACACACTTGTTGCAGCAAACCTCCTGTGTGTTTATTTATGTAGGTCATAATCACAGTGTTGCATTTATCCCTTTTTTCTCCAGGGCAACCAAAGGTGTTCAGTCGGGGGCAACAGGTGTTGCAAAGATAAATCTGTTGGAAATAATAAATGCAAACTGTGAAAAAAAAAAATCTGAAGCAGCCTCAGAGCAGAGAGCACTTCCTGTTTGCTGCACCTGGTTTGAAACGTTTGAAGCTCTAATGTTTGTCCTTCTCTTTCTAGTACTCTACAGACCTGAAGAAGCTCTACTGCCAGATCGCAAAGACCTGCCCAATTCAGATTAAAGTGCTCACCCCACCGCCGCAGGGCGCCGTGATCAGGGCCATGCCCGTGTACAAGAAAGCTGAGCACGTGACGGAAGTGGTGAAGCGCTGCCCGAACCATGAGCTGAGCCGCGAGTTTAACGATGGTCAGTAAGAAATCTCCCCTCGCTTGTTGTTTGTGACGGGAGGCAACGTTTAATGACAGAGGTCGCTCCGCCAACAGGTCAGATCGCGCCGCCCAGCCATCTGATCCGGGTGGAGGGAAACAGCCACGCTCAGTACGTGGAGGACAACATCACTGGACGGCAGAGCGTGCTAGTGCCGTACGAACCACCGCAGGTGAGTCCATCGTTTTAAGGGTCTCACACTTAGAACTGGAGAATAAAACTCATTTTATGAGCATTTTTTATGATAGGCAAACACATTAGGGGTTCAGTGCATGCAAGTTTTAAGGATGTGTTTGAGGCATTTTACCAAATACCTCCACTAATCAGAGGAAAATCATTTGTGCTCTGATTTAAAGTCTTCCCCATGAGAACTAATTTCTGCTTTTTTTTTTGTATACTTGCAAAATTGATCTAGATCCATGCATAGATTGTTTGGAGATGCTTTCCTTAATTAATAAGAAAGCTGCTAAATTAAGGATGATAGTATGAAAAAAAGGTTTTTACAGCAGGATACCAGCTTTAAAATGTAAAATATACTTATAAAATGAAAGACTTTTAGCAGGTTTTATGTGGAGATGTTGGCCAAAGCTCAAACGGAAAGAATAAATCTGATTTCTGTCTCTGTCTTTGTTTTCTTCTTCAGGTCGGGACCGAATTTACAACAATTCTATATAATTTTATGTGCAACTCGAGCTGCGTGGGCGGAATGAACCGGCGCCCAATCCTCATCATCGTCACCCTGGAGACCAGAGAGTAAGACACACTTCATGGTTCTCAGTAGCCCGTGGCGTCCGTTTAGTTGGTGTCTGACCGAGGCTCGGTCTGCTCTGTGCAGTGGACAGGTTCTGGGCCGCCGCTGCTTCGAGGCCAGGATCTGCGCCTGCCCGGGCCGAGACCGCAAGGCGGATGAGGACAGCATCCGCAAGCAGCATGTAACGGACAACTCAAAGAGCAGTGAGGGTACGAAGCGCCGTAAGTAGGGCTGGGGCTGGTGACGGGCTGATGAGCTTTGGCTTTATGTGACGTGTCTCAGACACTAACAGCACCCCTCCGTCTGCTCCCCTGCTTGATTCTCCTCCTGTTCTGGCTCAGGCTTAGAGTTCAGCGCTACACCAACCTTTACTCACTCGTTTTTCTCTCCGCTTTTCAGCTTACCGCCAAATTTCCCAAAGCATCCAGATGTCCACCATCAAGAAGAGACGGTCAACGGATGAGGAAGTTTTTTGTTTACCAGTAAGCCTGAATTGCTGTTTATCTCCTAAAATCAAAAACGTGTTTCAGCTCAGAACTGCTTCTTAACTGCCTCTGTTCGGCCCGCAGATCAAAGGTCGTGAAATCTACGAAATGCTGGTGAAAATCAAGGAGTCACTGGAGCTCATGCAGTTCCTGCCTCAGCACACAATAGAGTCGTACAGACAGCAGCAGCAGAACCTCCTTCAGAAACAGTGAGTGCTCGCTGTGATTCCTCTAAAGAAGTAGCAGCAGTAGTGGAAATGCACCGATCATCTTCTGGGGCCAATTTGAATCTCTGATCAGGGACATTTCAGGGAAGCCGTTATTATTTCACTTTCTATAAATGCACTATAAGCGCCATGAAACAGGCAAGAGACTGCTGTTCTATTCAGTTTGTCTCTGTTATTAAATAAACCGAATTAATACATAAAGGGACCAGAATTAAAAGCATTTATAATATATCTATAGGCAAAGGCGATTTAGATGATTTGTTTTCCTAAAATTAGCAATCAGCTTGTTCACCTTTTCTGACTGCAAGCATCAATTCATTAACTACAAAGTTGTAAACATCTCCAAGCCAGACATTTTCCATAAAACAAAATCTCCAAAGGATAAAGTAGAAACACTTTAGGCAGTGTTTAGCGCACATGACCCATGTACGTAGGCCTTAAGGGTTGGTTATAGTCCCGCAGCTGTGTGTAGGGGTGTAAATAATAATCGTTTTGTATCGATGCATCGATCCAGCAGCCGACGATCCGATGCATCGACACGTCTGCATAAGTATCGATTCATTTTTTTGTTGTTGTTTTTTTTCCTCCAGTCTACTTTTATCCACTTGCTCCTGGACGTAATTCTGACTCCCGTGCTGCGGTAGCTTTAAACCTAATTTGCCCTCCTACCTCGCTTCCTTTAGCCCCTATCCTCTTTCCACATGCACACACACTCGCGTAAACACTAGGCAAGACAGACATGGCTGAGGAAACGAAGATGATATCGAAAATAATCGAATTGTTGGGTCAGGAAATCGATTCTGAATCGAATCGCCATGATGGGTGTGATTTATTAGCCTTGTGAGACCATCCTGATCTCGCGAGCTTTCAAGGTTTCACTCGCAGATCAGTCTGGAGACTCTCCGTTACAGAAAATTTGGAGCCGTTCACCAAACGAACGTCCAATCAGCGTTGGCTTTGAGGCGGGTTGAGGTGTAACGCAACGAGAAGCGCGACAGTTCAGTCTAAAGAACATGGCGGCTTCAGCCGATGAAACTAGCGTTAGCGTGGCTATCGAGCAAGTTTTATCGGAATAACAGAGTATTTCTTCACTGAAAGAAGAGCAAAACACTGTTCTGGAGGCTTTTCTCAGAGGAAGGTTTTCAGATGGATATGCGAGCAAATCCATCTGGCGGAGTCAGGTTAGTGATTTACACCCCCAGCAGTGTGTCACAGTGAGCTTGTCGCAGATATTTTTGATTTATGCCCAATTTTGAAGCATGGTCTGTGCTATGTTATTGCACGCAACAACGCAAAAGGGACAATCACGAACTAGCTGTGAGTCTAGATACGGCCGAGGCAGTGAGGAAGTGGGGGCAAGTTTGTGCGACAACGGAGGGACATGAGGGCGAACAAAAGCGGGGATTGAGGTGGAAAAAGAGTCCCAGCGTTCTTGCGCATCTCTCACTTCTAGTTGGTCCGTCTTCACAAGTCGATTTCCACAGTGGTGGTCATACAAACAAAACAAGCCGGTAAGCTACCAAACAGGAAATACGCATAGTGTACAGCGGATGTAGATTTAACCAATCAGAGGCCTCCTGTCTGCAGTCACCTAAATTTTTGGAGAGGTGCAGCAGAGTGTCTGCGGAAAGGGCGGAAGCATATCTGCGTAAACTGCGACACATGCAGACGACCTGGTTTCTGAGCATAAAACAGCCTTTTAGTCCTCGACGCGGCCGACCCGGGTTCGATTCCGACCTATGGTCGTTTGCCGCATGTCTCTCCCCACTCTCTCATACCCCCTTTCCTGTCAGCCTAATGTCCAAAAAAAAACTAACGGAAAAAAACCTGAGCCACTAGCGCCAAAAGAAGCTACAAAAAAAAAAAAAGTAGAAACATGTTGTTGCTCCTTCTGTTAGCTCCCTCTTCATCGTGATCAAATTAAAGACGGTTTTCTTAGCGGTCAAGCTGAAAACCAGCCAATCCTGGCTCACCAGCTGATCATCAGTGCATTTCTACCTCCTAGATTTAACTCCTTCCTCGTTTTCTGTCTCTACTTCCTAAACGGCATGTTTTACTGACCGACCCCAGCTGAATGCCACTAACTGACTGATCTGTTGCTGGAGGATTGGATGATGAAAAAGTGGCTTAGAAAAAACATCAGATGTTCTGCAGCTGCAGAGAAGCTAAAGCTGCCAGCCTGGCGTTAAAAGCTGCCAGACGGGACGGGAGCCAAAGCTGATGAATGGTGACAAGTGTACCTGTCTGTGTCTCTGTGAAGCGAGAAGGTTTCAGTGGTACATGATAGCACCTCTGGGTGCTCTGCCAGCTTCATCTGTTGGCCTCGGTGTTGTTAAAAGATGCTCCAGTTTTCCTCCCACCGCCTGTTTAACTTAAACCCATAGAACCCAGGAGACAGGCCTGCCATGGTAATTACTGCTTACGGACAGGTTCCCCATTAAGGGGCTGACAGCCGCGCTGTGAGGTCATGCTTACATCGCCTTTGTTTTTTTCTGCTTCCTAGCAGCTCTGCAGCTCCAGACGTTTAGCAGATCGAGTATCAGTTGGTTCCAGTCCAGAACAATGTTTGGACTTTACTCCCAGCTTCCTGGTTGTTTCTAGAATCCTAGTTGCTGCTCTGGTTGTTAGTGTTTAATTCCCCCTGCATTCACATGAACCCCCCCTATCTGGGAATTGCCTGGTGATGAAAAGCTGTGATGTGTGTGTGTACGCTGCCATCTTCTGGCCGGTTAGCTGTACTGCAGTGGTTTGGTTGTCATGTCTGTGAGAAGTTTGTGATCCAACTCTGTTTACTTTCCTGTTTCCTTCACCCCTGTGGACCTCCACAGTGTCTGTAGCTGCTTTCTCCTCCTGCAGTGAGCCCTTACTCCTGCTCTCTCTCTTGTCTCTGGTTCCTCCCTGCAGCCTGATAAAAAGCCGACTGGGTAGCCAGCTCCTGGAGTCTGCAGGAGAGCAGAGGCGGCGCTGCAGCTCCTCCTGAAACTCAGCACCACATTCCTCCTCCTCATCTTCCTCCGACCTACTCCAACCTCCTCTCTGTCTACTTTTTCTGCCATTTTTACCCCCCTGATCTGTCCTTTCTTCTGGGATGTCCCCTCCTCATTTTGCTGGACAGACTTGTTTGACTGAGTTGCATGCCGTTTGTGAAGCGTTCCCGTCTTTCAGCCTTTAGGCTGAGGTTTGTACAGGAACACCGCCTGATTGTTTTGTTTTTTTAAACTTGTATTTGAATACAGAGATACGTAAATAAATGTTTGGAGCCTTTGCATTGTCATGAGAGCTGGACTCAAACCTTTCTGTTGGTTTTGTTTTTTGATTGTAAAGACACAAGTAAAAACTATTTGCTAGTGCAGGTCATGTCTTTTAAAGTCACTGCAGGACAGTTTGTGTGTTGAACATGGCTTCTTTGTAGATCAAGCTTGAGATGTGCACCATGTGACTCTCTGTTTGAAACAGATCATTTTATCCTGCTGACTTCTGCACTTTCATAATCTAATGGAATAAATGGCTTTTCCTGATGGTGTTTGATTCTCTTTCTGTTAATGAAAAAAAAGCAATAATCATGAAGTAAAGCAGAACGCGTATGAGAATGAAGAGATTCAGAGATGTTTCTAACAGGCGCTCACCTCCTCTCTCCTGCTCCAGGCCCTCCATGCAGTCCCAGCCCTCCTTCGGCTCCACCTCCCCGACTCACGGAAAAGTCAACAAGCTTCCGTCTGTGAGCCAGCTCATCAACCCCCAGCAGCGCAACACGCTCACCCCTTCCAGCATGTCTGGAGGCCTCACAGACAGTAAGTGTTCCTGTTTCTCTTCTTCAGCCGTCTCTCCCCTTCACACGCTCCCAAACCAAACCATCAGGACCTCCTGCATGTCCGAGCATAAATCCTCCCTCCCCTTAAAAAAAAAAGCTTCAGATGTTGCCGTGGGACTTCTAGGAAGTTTCTCGCTAACAGAGTCGATGCACCAATCAGAGCTCTTTAAATAAACTGCAGAGACGGAGACGTCTAAAAGGAGCAATAATCAACCATAATGATCCATCTGATAACCTGATGAATGAACCGCTAGAGAGCCGCCTCCCTCCAGGAATCTGCAAACATTTACATGATTCGTTGACTGGTTTTAATTATAAAGGAGACTACAAAACGATCGATTGTTCATCTTTATCCAGAGTGGAGGCGACGACACACTGTGAGAAAACCAGAGGTTTTACACTGCAAAAAATATACATCTAAGCCATTTTTTCCTTAAAAAGAAGTCACTTTTTTTCTTGAATTGAGGAGGAAAGGGAGATACTTTGCCAATGGAACAAGACAATTTACATTTAAAATCAGAAAAAACATTTGCTTTGTCTCATTTTAAGTGCACATTATCTAATTATTTTATTTTAGGAGTAAAAATACTCATTCCATTGGCAGTTCATCTTATTTACCTGCTCAAATTAAGGGTAAATACACTAAATTTAAGACATTTTTCCTCATTTCTAGATCATTTTTGCAGTGTACTGCAGTTAAAGTAGAAACTAAATGACTTTAGTAAAACTAAATGGCTGCTCAAGTGCTGAGTCACTGTTGGTTCGTAAAAATCTGACTCATGTTTAAAATGATGTAATTAGACAAGTGAGAGCAGATTCTGCTTTTGCAAATTTTATAATTAGACAAAAGAATTAAAATAATAAGATTTCAAAATATTTGGTGCAGAAGGAACTATTCTGCACTTGCTTGTTAGGAAAGGATAAAGAACCTCCTCTGATAATATCTGCTGGATTTTCTCCTCATCTTAAAGTAGATCAGGTTATTTCTGGCAGCTGGAGTAACCAGAAAAATAAAGACTAGTGAGAATCTAACAACAATTTTACATCATTAAAAGTAAAAAGTAAAGTAATACTAATCCTAAAAATGATATTGGACAAACTTATTTTTTTTGCCATCTGTATTGGCCGATTTTTGCCGATTAATACATTTTTGGTTCTTTTATTTCTGTTTAAAATGAAACCTGTGTAACATTTTAATTTACATCTTTTTTATCATGTAAATTGAGGAAAAGGGAATATTAGCTCCAAGAATCTGCTTTCAAATATCAGCAGCACTTCTCAGGTATCTGTTCGACTGCTGTCTAAATAATCCTAATCAGCCTTAAGCCGGGCTTACACTGAATGATTTTTTTGTCCCTTTTCGGGACGACTTTCCGGTTTTGCGACAGTTTTTTGATCGGGCCGACTTAAAGCCTGATCGTGCGTGTCGTGTACAGGGGGTAACCAGGGGCGATCAGCCTCTTACAACCACCTCCTGATCAGGAATCATGAGGTCAGGAGAAAATGTTTGATTTTTTAGTTGACTGTCGTGGACAAATTGCTATTCTTCTTCTTCCTCTCAGATAAAAACACAGCAGCATGGCGGGGGTGCGAGTGAAATCGAGTTCTTTCTGTAAAATTGACAGATCGTAGTAGCACGTTTGCTCAGTCATGTCTTTTTCCAAATACGTCGTCGCCTTTTCTTTTTAGGGCTTTCAGCACAAATTGCACAAATCGCCCATGCAGCACATTTCACTCTAGTAAGCTTCATATTCCTCTTCTACTCATTTGGCTTCCGGATAGACGAGTCAGAGCAGCACCACCTCACTGCACTGGAAAAATTATCTAGAAATAAGTAAAAATTTCTTAAATTAAGTG
>NW_015150679.1:11166-18841 GCF_000732505.1 Cyprinodon variegatus | reverse complement strand
TAAATCGGCTCATAGCTTTGCTTCAACAGCAGGATTCGCTCAGCAACACCTTATGAGTATTTTTACTTTTAAAATAAGATAATTACATAATATGTACTTGAAATATGTCTTGTTCCTATGGCAAAATGTCTCTTTTATTTCCTCAATTCAAGACCAAATGCACTTATTTTAAGGAAAAATGACTTATCTAGATTTAAATTTTTCCAGAGTAGTAACTACTCACCTATAGAGAGAACACACAGTGTGTCAGACAAAACAAAATGATCACAGAGTTGACCTTAAATTGACGATTAGCTCTGTTAAATTCCGACCTAATCCGGCAGATTTCAGATATTTTCCCTAATCCTGCATCAGGTAGCTGATGTGTGATTTTATCCTCTAGTCTGGAGTCCCGCTCCCTGTTGGCGGCGGCCGCGCTGACTTCAGGAAATAATAGTTTTTGGTGCTTCTTCTTGTACCAGATATGTTGGTCAGCGTGACCCGTTGCTTATATAGGCTGTTTACCGACTCCGCTCCCGGCCGCTCTCCTGGTGCATCTCTGATTTAAGCCCCGCCCCCCTCGCTCCCCACCGGTTTCAGCTGGCATGACGTTTCCTTTCCACCCAGAGCAGTGAGAGAAGGCTCACGTTAGCTCCCTTTGTCTCTGCAGTGACTCCCATTATGGGCTCCCACCTCCCCATGAGTGCTGACATGAGTTCACTGAGCCCCACACACGCCCTGCAGCAACAGCTGCCCCTGGTGCCCTCCTCCCACTGTACCCCCCCTCCTCCATACCCCATGGACAGCAGCATCTCCAGGTACCTAAGCACCGCCTGCATCCTCGCCGCTTCACTGACTTGTTGTCCTTTTTGGTTTTATTTTACCTTTTGGTGCCTTTAATCACGCAGGAAGAGCTTATTTATTCAGTGATATTTACACATTTGGTTTTATTTTCACAGCAACACACTTTGATAGAACACTTTAGTTTCAGATTTTTCATTTGTGGTCACAGCATGAGCTAAAAAGGAGGAGGATTTATGGAACCTGAATGTTTTTACGTACATTATTGGTTTGATGTCAGAGGAGATCAACAGCTGTCCTCCTTCTCCCCCTGCAGCTTCCTCCTACGGCTGGGCTGTGCAGGCTGCTTGGATTACTTCACAGCACAAGGCCTAAGCAACATGTACCAGATTGAGAACTATAATTTGGAGGTGAGCCCTTGCCTATCCAACACGAGTCATATGGGTTAGAGAGAAGAGTGGCTCGGCCTGCGATTACTAACGCTCCCCTGTGTAATGACCATTAGGACCTGTCCAGGCTGAAGATCCCTGCAGAGTTCCAGCACATCATCTGGAAGGGCATCATGGAGCACCGACAGGCCATGGATTTTTCCCCTCCTCCACACATAGTTCGCACCTCCAGCGGAGCCTCCACAGTCAGTCTGGGCTCCTCCGAGGCGCGAGGCGAGCGGGTCATAGACGCCGTCCGATTTACTCTGAGACAAACGATTTCGTTCCCGCCTCGCGACGAGTGGTCCGACTTCTCTTTCGACTTGGATTCTCGCCGCAACAAGCAACAGCGCATCAAGGAGGAGGGGGAGTAAGCCCACTTTGCGCCTGCTGTCAATATCCCCAGAAGCTCATTTCACCCCCATTTATGGAACATTTCATTTCGGCGCAAAGGATCCGTATACCGACTGCCGGGATGCACTTATTCTCAGTTTTGTACTGCTTCGGTATTATTTTTGATTTCTTAAAAGCACTTAAGAAATGTGGAGTATTTCAATTTTGCTTTGTAAAATGTCACAGACTGTTTGTGTTAGTTAAACGTGACATGAAGCTTGGTTGGGTGGATGCTTCTGCTTTTGGACCTGAGAGTCATTTTCCTGTTCTGTTACCCGGGTTTAGGTACATTTATTACATTTATTTGAGTTGATCTTAACATTTCATGTGTCCCTTTAAATAAGAAGTATTATGTAACAGAGAAAAAACATCTCTGCTTTATCTTTTTGTTCTTTTTGTGTCACCTTATTCAGGCATGTTCCACTGAGGTCGTTCATTTAATGTAGCCACATATAGGCCTAATGCTTTTGACCCAGTATTTTAATGTTCTGCCATGACTGATGTCTTTTTTTTTTTTATGTTTTGTTTACTGCGATTCAACTCAATGTTTCAAATGTGTATGTTTTGTAAATATACCCTACGGTACTTTTTTTTAGTTTTGTTAAAAAAAACCCAAATAAAGTTCCATATTTGCTTTATTGCATGTTAGAATCTTGTCCTTTTTTTCTTTTGAAAACATGTTTTGTTTTAATGTTAAAATCTGGATTTTTTTTATCACATCTGGAGGAAGATTGATGATGTAAAAATCGGTGTGGAATGAATGAATATTCAGACTTCTTGTTTAATTACTTTTGTGGCATTTCTTTTAGATTCTGAGTCTTTGGTGGAACTAATAAAGATTAAAATAAAAGGGTAATTTCATATGTCTGGCCAACAGACCATCTGTATTGTTCTAAACTTGTACCGCATTGAACAGATTTAGACATTTTGTTTTCAAATTTGGTAGATTTATAAACAAAAAATATGAATTTATAATTTAGGAAGGACTCAGACTTAATTTCCATAAAAACTGCAGATTTTGCCTTTACTATGCAGCTATGGTTTATGTTTGTAGCACAAAGATAAAGTCAGACATCTTTTTTCATTTTTATTTTTCCTGACTGTCAGATTTTATACATGCTGACTGACCAGGTCTCCTTGCTTCATTTCAAGTATTTACAGAAAACACAGAGCCAGTATTTTACAGTAATGTACAATAACAGAAAAATAGGAATATTTTACACTCTTATGGGTTTATACATTACATACAGGCTGTAAAAAAAAAGATCAGTTTGGAGTCTAGATTACTCCACCTCGGCCACATGAGCCACCTCCACCTCCATGGTGTGGATCTCCTCAGGCACCTCCTCTGACTTGACCCCAGACATGGCCTGCTGGGCCAGGACGTAGTTCACCACCTGCATGATGCCCTGGTCGGAAAGCGTCGCCACCGAGCCTTCGCTCCCAGCCTGAGCGGCCTGGACAGCCTCCACGGCCTCCACCGTCTCCTCGGTGATCAGCACCGTCTCCAGCTCCTCCGTGGGCGCCTGGTGGGCGGGCCGGAGCTCTGGGGGCAGGTCGGAGGCCAGGATGCTGACGGCGTGCTCCACCTGGGTGCCCTGATTGTGGAACTGGAGCGTGTCCTTCTCCAACATGATCTTCCCAGGCAGGTTGTCCACGTGGTACTTGGCCATGTGCTTGCGGAGGGTGCGTGCGTCGATGTGGGCCTCCTGGCACATGGGGCACACATACGGCCGCTCGCCTGTGTGAGTCCGGACGTGACGTTTGAGGGAGCGGGCGTCGGCCCAGGCCACCCCGCAGGTCAGACATTCAAAGGGCTTCACTCCTAAAGAAAATCACCAATTATAAAAATGAGAAAAATCAATACGTTTCTAGATTGAAGTGCTCCAGGGAGCCACAGCGAGCGCTCACCTTGATGGTTGTTGATGTGGCGCCTGTACTCTCGGAGCTGAGTGAACTTCCTGCCGCACTGCTGACACTCCCTCTCCAGGTTCTGCTTCACTCTGCCCTTCTTGCCATGCGTGGCTTTCTTCACGTGCCTCCTGAACAGGGCCTTCTCAAAGAACTCCTTCCCGCAAACGTTACACCTGAGGACACAGGGATACGGCTGTGAATATCCGATCGGTTCTCCTCTATTATGACCCCTTTAATTGGGGTTTTTAAAAGGCCATCAGGCTAACAGAGAGCGTTACAAAATGATGAATTAGATCTGGACTTTGACTTGGCCAATTCTAACACGGCAACATTTTAATTCCTGCTTTAAGGGCAGATTATACTTCTGCAACAGCACACATGAAATGTGCGAACCACAAAAAGCAATCCAGTTTTGCTGGTATCCTTCTGCACCGTCGGTCTGGAATTTCTAGGGACGCACAGCAGTTTCCCGCCAAAGCGCAAGGGGGAGCCTATTCGAGAACTGGCGGCGGGAGTGTTTATCTTCCAAAACAACAATGGCACTTCTGCAAGATATCACGTTCACGGAGATGGATCTAGAGTTGCTAGACATTGAAGAGGAACAGGTTCTGTTAATGGAGTTGGCAAAAAGACCGATTAACCTTTTGTAGTAGTTGTCCATTGTAATTGTTCCTCAGTTTTTAAAAATGGCGCCCCAGCACCGAATCACGAAGGACGACCACATAGACAGCTGGAAAGGTATACCAACGACAAATCACAGCTGCTTTTTATCTGCGCACTTCTGCTTGAGGTCTGCGTGGGTTTTTTTGAGGTACGTGACAACGGATGCAGAACCTCTGCGTGGGGGGCGTGGTCGCGCACTGAGATTTGATGATTGCAGAGGCGATGCATCAGAAGCATAAATTGGCCTTTAATCCCAGATGTTAAGGGCTGGTTATCCTCCTGCAGCAGTGTGTTGAAGTGAGCTTTTCACAGATATTTTTGATTTATGTCCAATTTGGAGTCACGGTCTGCACTATGTTATTCCAGGGGGAACTTTTTACGTCACAAATTAGCAGGGATTAGCATGATGGATATGCATTATCAGTTTTTTTAACAGCATTTAAGGAATCAAAGGAGGGAGGAGTTTCCCAATACAACCTTTTCATTTCTGATAAAGATATTGCAGGCGGCTAATTAGGTTTTCTTAAATAAATAAGGGAACATGAGCAGGTTGTTGAAGAGAAGCTAATAAAAAATCTGCCTGGAGGACAAACGGGAGCGAGAGAGATAGAGGTCAGTGATCAAGGATAATTGAAAATAAAAAACCTGACTAAGATAAGTTTGTAAATATTCTGGTGGATCAGTCCCCAAAACAAAAAGATGAAAAACAACCGAGATTAATCGAAATGCGGATTTTCAGTGTTCCATTTTTGTTTAGATCGCTTGCTTGCAGACAGAATGGCTCCCTCTAGTGAGTCTGGGAGGTATTGAACCTCTTGTAGAGTACAGTGCAGTAAGGATTCACGCCCCATGCATTTTGAGCTTCATCTTGGGAATTCTGCACTCTGACGTCAGACGCACAGCAATAGCATTTTTGACACCCTGTCAGGGCTGCTCTTTTATGGCAAAAAATAAAATGAAAATTATATTGACTTAAATTAAGATCTTAATTATTCATAAACTTTAACCTAAAATGATTGAACAATAACAGCAGCTTTAAAACAATGTTATCTTTTCTAATTTTAGAAAACAGACTAACTTCTCAATTGGGATAGAAATAAATGTAACTTTTGAGTTGACAGCTTTTTTTCTAGTTGGGTGGGAGAGGGTTATATTTGATTAAAAATACTTGGAGAAATGATTTGCCTAAAGGCTGCAGTGGCTGTGATGCCCTGATGAGTTCTTTCTCTGCTCCATTTAACCTTCGGTTTTATGACAGACAGAAAGTAGCAGCAGCCTGTGGAGCCAGAAGTTCACTTCTCTGAAGGATTCTGAACTGAATGTAGATAATAAAGGAATTATATTTGTAATAAATTCTAATCTTGTCACCCAAAAAAATTAAAGGAACCCTTTGTAATCAGAGTATAGCATAAAGTTAAATAAACTTCTAGGATTTTGATTTGGTCAGGTAAGTAGCAGAGGGGGTTGTTAATCAGTTTCAGCTGCTTTGGTGTTAATCAAATTAACAACAGGTGCACTAGAGGGGCAATAACGAGACGACCATCAAACCAGGAATGGTTTTACAGGTGGAGGCCACTGGTATTTGTTCCCCTCCTCATCTTTTCTGACTCTTTTTCACCAGTTTTGCATTTGGCTAGGGTCACCGTTACTACTGTTAGCATGAGGCGCTACCTGGACCCTACAGAGGTTGCACAGGCAGTCCAACTCCTCCAGGATGGTACATCAATACGTGCCATTGCCAGAAGGTTTGCTGTGTCTCCCAGCACAATCTCAAGAGTCTGGAGGAGATTCCAGGAAACAGGCAGTTACTCCAGGAGAGCTGGACAGGGCTGTAGAAGGTCTACAACCCATCAGCAGGACCGGTATCTGCTCCATTATACAAGGAGGAGCAGGAGGAGCACTGCCAGAGCCCTGCAAAATGACCTCCAGCAGGCCAATGGTGTGAATGTCTCTGACCAAACAATCAGAAACACACTTCATGAGGGTGGCCTGAGGGCCCGACGTCCTCTAGTGGGCCCTGTGCTCACTGCCCGACACCATAGAGCTTGATTGGCATTTGCCACAGAACACCGGAATTGGCAAGTCCGCCACTGGCGCCCTATGCTTTTCACAGATGAGAGCAGGTTCACCCTGAGCACATGTGACAGACGTGAAAGGGTCTGGAGAAGCCGATATTAAAAAGCTAGAAAAAACAGACGCGCCGTGCCAGACGTCTGAACCCCACCCTGAGGCTGCAAACCCGTTTGGTTTAAAACCTGCATTATTATTTTTGACACTCCTATCCTTAAAGGGTAACCTAAAGCCCCAGTGCTGCAGTCACATCTGAACTTCTCACCACAGGAAAACAAAGGTGATTTCTATTCTAAACATTTCTAAATCTGTAACTACTGTAAAAACTGAAATACAGGCAAGTTCATTTTTATTGAAATAAGCTTATTTTCTCTTGATTTGAGAAAATTTACAGATGGAATAAGATCATTTATAGTTTAAATAAGAAAAATTTTTTGAAGAACATGTACCCTAATGGTTTAATGCAATTTTAATGCAAATTTAATGCAAAGTTACTCATCCCATTGGTAGATCACCTTATAGACTCACTGAAACTAAGAGCAAATACATGAATATTTAGACCAGTATGTTAGGCGGGTCCCCAGGTTAACCTGAGGGCCGTCGCCCCACTGGTAGATAAACCTCCTGAATGTTACGGATTTAAAGTATGACAATGATTCATAAAATGCCTTATCTGAACTTACTTGAAAGGCTCCGCCACGCTGTGGGACTTCACATGCGAGTACCAGTCCTTCTTCCAGCTGTAGCACTTCCCACACACCTGGCACTGGAAGGGCTTCAGGCCCATGTGCTTGTTCATATGTTGCTGGAGATCCTTGGCTTCATAAAAGCTCTTCTCACAGCTGCAGGAGGAGAAGAGGCAGGGGGTCATTCAAACGCTTTCCTACTTCTGCATCCAGCAGTGTTGTTTCGTCAACGATGACGAAATCATTTCGTTGACGCTCCTTTTTTTCATGATAACGGAAACTGAGTACCGTATTTTCGCGACTATAAGGCGCATATAAAAATCTTTTTTTCCCCTCAAAATGTGCTGCGCGCCCTATAGTGCGGTGCGCCCTATGTGTGTTGTTACTGCAGACGTTGTTGAGACCACCATGAGAACGTTAAAGGGGGAGGTGTGGATTGTGTATAAAAGAACAGGTATGTGCTTTATGCAGAACATTGTTGTCATAACAACCCTGAAAATGGCAAAGAGACACGCCTTTGAAGCACAGTTTAAACTGAAGGCCATCAGCTACGCAGAGGAACATGGAAATCGAGCAGGGCTGGATGGATGAGGAGATGATGAAAGCGTGGCTGAGGGAGGTGTATGTAAGGAGACCAGGTGGTTTTTTCCACGCATCACCATCTCTGTTAATCTGTGACTCCCTGCGTGCCCATCTCACAGCTGATGTGAAAAACAAGGTGAAACAAATAAACGCTGTGCT
>NW_015150679.1:0-9728 GCF_000732505.1 Cyprinodon variegatus | reverse complement strand
TGTATTCATACAACGCAAGTGTCCCGTATGCGCAGTAGAGGACGCAATGGAATTACAAGCAAGTGTGCTCTGTGTTTACTAGGGCTGGGTAAAAAGAAAAATCGATTTAATCGATTTTGGATCGATTCCTTTACATTTGATGTCTAGGAAATGAGATCGATTCATTTTATAGTGACCCTTGTGACGTTCACATTCAAATGAGCAGGAAAGATGCAGTCAAGATGACTTCAAGCCAGACAGCTGCAAATATAGCCAATAGGTTGACTGAAGACATTAACAAATGGGGGCTGACCAGCAAACACCCTGTGGTTGATGCAGAAAACGCTGCAAATATGGTTTGTGCATTGAAGTTAATGCAGCTCATGAATGTCTGCTGTGTCCCCGCTGTGTCACGTCTGCTTGCTTAAGTGAGGCTTCACTTTTTCACTTTTCACAAACAAGTTTGCAGTTATAAGGCAGTTTTGTTCACATCTCAGTTTTAAACTGTCCGATTTACAAGTTTGTGTTTAATATGACAGGAAAAAAATAAAATACAGGAGTATTTTGAAACACAGTTCAACTACTTTCATTATTGTAAAAACAGATCGAATCGAAATTAATCGATTTAGAACTGTATAAATCAAAATCGAATCGATTCAGGAATGTGGCAAAAATACCCAGCCCTAGTGTTTACAGAAGTAAACATGGATGGTAGTGCCAGAGCACATCTAGCGATCTTTCCCAACCAAACTCAATCTAACTCAGCCGTTTGATTCAGGTGTGTTGGACCAAGGAATGATGTAAAAGTTGCAGGATACCGACCCCCAGGAACTAGAATTGCGCCCCCCCCCTGAGCTAACAGATCTACTCACTGAGAACAGGAGTATGGGCGGACTTCGGGTTTGGGCTGGTGCTTCTTCAGGTGTTTGCTCAGAGCAGAGGCTCGGTGGAAGGTGGCTCCACATGTGTTGCAGAGGTACTTTGACTCGCCTGTGACCATGTTTTAGAAGAAAAGGTTTAAGATAATAAAGCTGTGAGTGAGGAAGGTGATCGGATTTTCCAGATTTTGTTTTTTAGAAAGACCCCTGACCTGTGTGCAGGCTGGTGTGCTCCTCCATGCTCCTCTTGCTCACAAACGTCTTCTTGCAGTACTGGCATTGGAACTGCTTGGTGACGTCATGCAGCACGCGGTGCATCTTCAGGCTGTGTTTATGGGCGAACGTCTTGCCGCACACCTTGCAGGTGTGGGGCCGCACCCCGGTGTGGGTGAGCATGTGGATCCTAAGGGAGTACAGCTTTGGTAACGTCTTGCCGCAGATGTCGCACACAAACTCCCTCTTGGTGTGCAACGACGCCAGGTGAGATTTGTCGCTCGGGTCGATTTCTGCTCGGTCGGCGGCGCCGTACTCTGCAGAGGTTTTGGAGACGGACGCTCGCTGGCTCCTCTGCTGCTTGTGTCGAGCCAGGTGGGCTTGGAGGGAGGCGGCGTACTGGAACTCCTTACTGCAGAGCTGGTGAAAAAAACAAAACTAATTTTACATTTAAAAATAAAAACAAACAATCTGGAAGAAAAATCATCTAAAGGAAGTCAGTGTATGTGTAATGAATCCTCCTCCTAGGTTATTTCTCAGTGACACTCACGCTGCACTTGTATCCTCGAGCTTTCTCATGCTTCAGGGTGTGCATGATGAGAGAGTAGCGCCTCTGGAAGGACATGCCGCACTCGGAGCAGGTGTATTCTCCGTCCATGGCGCTCTGTGACGGAGTTTCCGGCTGCTTGGCTTCAGTCTCCGGCTCCACCACCTTTGATGCCGCTTCCTCCGCCTCCAGATCTCCTGCCGTCACGCTCTCCACGGTGCTGACCTCCACAATGGCCTCAGAATCGCCCTCAAACTTGGCCTCCATCGGCCTCTTTGGCGGTCTTCCTCTCTTCCTTGGACCGACCTGGAACATTTATGTTTGTTTTTGGGAGAATTTTATTATTTCTTTTTTAATCCAATTCCTTAAAGTATAACAGGATAAAACTGACTACTGCCTTTTTTCTTCACAGCACAGCAGTAGAGTTAAAGAAGCATTATGGAGTTTTCTAATGATACTGCCACCTGTGGCCAAAGCGCAGAACTGCAGCACTTTCCTTTATTTCCTAGTAGCTGGTGCCATTTTTTATTTTGTTTACTAAGTTTAGCTGAATACCTGTCAAATAAAATCCTTCTTGAATAGAGCGCTTTGATTGTTTGCTAGGTCAGACCCATTTCAATAGAATAATTATATATTCTGATTTAACCAAAGGATATCAGAGTGACCTACAGTGGGTGAGGTGACAGGCTGTGTGTGACTCAGTGGGAAAATCAAAGCGTTACAGCGTCTGAGAAAAAATATGTTGAGCTTAAAAAAATAGGATATTCATATCCTATTTTCTTAAGCTTTGCTCATGCAGTGTCATTTATTTTAGTAAAACCGATGAGTAGCTGTCTTCCCTCCTAGCAGTGAGGTTGATTGAATTACCATCAGGGCTCAGAGCAGCCGCCGATGGCTGCAGACAGTAAACTCAGCTCCAACTGTGGTTTTCACTTGTCAACAGAAAAACACCCAAAAATAAAAGCTGCTAGAATGATTGCTAGACCCTTTAGAAAAACAAAATGGGTCTGAAAAGTCGCTAAATATAGAGACAAAGTGAATTTACAGAAGTACAGAGAGTAGAGCGTTAGCCCCTTCAATCAGTGCTCCATTTCCTCAGGTGGAGGAGATCAGTATTACTACGTTTTCTGAGGTGAGACCCTGTGAAATACCACCTTAAAGGGGAATGCCGTTTCTTTTTTTTTTTTTACATTGGGCCCTTAATTTTACATTATTACATCATGTTCTACTCACCCGTATTAGTTTTTCGTCATTTGGAGCCGTTCTGAAGATATTCCGTTATGTTATATCCACGTAATGTCTTCCTATGGGCAACGAGTTGAAGGCACAAACTAAACTGTTCATAATTTATCATTTACGGTGATAAGCATTCATGTAGGTGAATCACTGTCCCCCAGACATCTGCGGTTATATTTTTTTTATATTTATATCTTTTAAAAACGAAGCGGCGTGTGTATGACGTCATCCGCGCGCGCCGGCTACCGTTCATTCTTCCTGTCCGCTGAACTGCTGCTAGTTTTTTCTCACATGCCTGGAAGATGTCTAGTGCTGCTACCACACATGATCTCAATCTCCAAATGGAATTGAACGATTCAGATTAGCTAGCCGAATATATAAGAGGTAGAGCGTAGCCGCCTGTGGCCCGAGCTGCCTGTCACAACTCCAGGCCGGCGCGCGGATGATGTCATACACACTCCTCTTTGTTTTAAAAAAGTATAAATATAATAAATATAACCGCGGATGTCTGGGGGACAGTGCTTCGCCTACATGTTATGAATGCTGGCGTACCATAAAGAATACATTATGAGCTGTGTAGTTTGTGCCTTCAATTTGTTGCCCATAGGAAGACCTTACCTGGATATAACCTAACGGAATATCTTCAGAACAGCTCCAAATGACACAAAACTCATACGGCTGACTAGAACATGATGTAATAACGTAAAATCAAGGGACCAATGTCAAAAAACCGGCCATCCCCTTTAATGATACTGATAAGCAGCTGAAGCTTGTCGCTCCATGAGGATGCTCTGACGTGGCCTGGGGCCACATAAATACCGGGTTTCGGTCACCATTTCTACTAACCACAGAGTAAAGAAACATCCAGAGGTTAGCTTGTACCTTAGGGGGAGTAGCAGGTGGAGGAGTTGTGCTCTTCCCCTCCTCCTCTTCCTCCAGGCCCATATGGAGGCGGGCGTAGCCGCCCTCAGCCATAGAGCGCTGCCTCAGCTGTCTTTTGCTTCGATCACCAGGTGTCTCCTCCAGCTTGTCGGCCTGCTCTTCTTCAGCAGCGGGGCTGTCTATCGGTGGAATCATCGGCTCCTCCTCCCGCTTCACCTTGGGTGGACGGCCCCGCTTGCGTTTTTGAGGAACTGAAAGAGTTTCTTCTTCCCGGGCATCTGCTGTTTCCTCCTGGGGAGCGGCCGTCTCAGATTCCAGCACCACCACCTCTGAGGGTCCGTCTTTGTCTGTTGCCACATCCACAACAAAAGCTCCGTCCTCAACAGCCTGAGGCTGCTCCATGGCCAGACAGGCTGACACCACGGCGAGGGACTCGCTGGCCCCAGCCTGCCCGCTGTGGGTGACAACGGTCATGGTGTCGCCCTCCAACCCCTCGGCACACCCTGAAATGAGCGTGAGGGTCTCGCCAGGCTCCACCTCCCCACCATGAGCGATCAGGGCCACGGTTTCAGTCTGTCCGTGCACTGCGTCTCCCTCCACTGCGTGAGTCAGAACCGCAAGCGGCTGCTGGATGCAGCCATCGCTGGGCTGCTCCACAAAAGCCAGAGTTTCCCCCGAAACAGCCACGGCGCTGTGCGTCACCATGCTGCTGCCGTCGCCCTGTATGGTCACCATGTAGGCCTCGGGCTCCTCCTTGTCACCCTGAGCGGCCGCTGGTCCCGCCACCACGGTGTGCACGTCTCCTTTCTGGTACACCGTCAGCTTCTTCTCCTCCACCTGCTTGTGCACCGACTCGCAGATCTGCAGGACCTCGGTCATCAGCAGGTGTCGGGCCAGGTTGGCGATGTCGGCCATCACGCAGAAGTTAAAAGTCAGCACAGAGGTGTAGGCGAAGTCCAACAGCGGGAGGAAGCTGGCTTTGGAAAAACCTGGAGAGATCAGAAGAACCAATGCCAACAATCAACTAATTGGATTCAAACATTTCATACGAAAAACAAATCTTGGAGGGGAAGGACGTGAGGAAGGAAGAGAAACATAACTAAATTCAATCTAGGAAATGTTTATTTTACTAATTCAAGCTTGAATAAACTAAAACCCTGATCCATATTTTCCAGGTTTGCGTGGGAAAGGGGAAGCGAGCAGCTTACCGGACAGGTCCACCACTGCTTCGTGGGTCGTTACGGCCCCTTTCTCAAAGAAGAGCTCGTTGAAGTATTCGCTGCAGGCGGCCAGGACGGCTTTGTGAGCGCGGTGCTCCTCCCCTTCGATCAGCAGCGTGATGTCACAGAACTGGTTGCTGAGACGCTGCTGGTTGAGCTTATCCAGCATCGTCTGGCTGTGTTTGGGCAGGAACTGATTCACCTCTCCTTTGCTGTTCACCTAAAACGATTTGCAAAGCAAACAGCTGAAACTACTGAGATTATAAACACTTCTTCCTCTGCCTTTTACTCTTTGCCATAATAGGAAGCCACTTACAAACACCACCTCATGCTTAGCCACCCCCTTGGCCGGCCGGGGCTTCTGGGGGGACAGGTCCATTGTGAACAAACTGTCCTCTCCATCTTCCTCCTCTTCATCGTCCTCTTCCTCCATCAGCCCGGCCTTTCGCCTCCCTGGCCGCGAGCACGGCCGAGGTCCGGAGCCATCGTCAACGGTGCGTTTGCTCTGACACTGGGGGCACTCTCTGATGAGGTCTTTGACGTTCTTCAGGATACCTGCATGTAAAAGAGAAGGAAGGAGGCACCATCAACACCTCAGTCCTGTTTTCGAAAAACCTGCTGCTAAAACTCATTTCATATTTCTGCGCCAATATTTTAGGAGAAAATTGGAGGTAAAATCATCTAACTTGACAAATAACAATATCATTAGTCTAACATTTGTGACACAAAGTCATAGTCAGGCCTCGATAAGAGGACAGTTGCAACTTCAAGCTAAAGAAAATACAAATTTAGTCAGTTTAATGCATTTATTTTTTAAATAAAAATGAATGAACATCAGCTGAGAGGAGTGGGTGCAAAAAAAAACAACCTTAGAGCTCATCTTCTATAGGCAGCACCAGGCTTTGTGAGTCATGGAAATGTGTGGTAGAGGTGATGTTTGGGTTTAAAGCTGTGGCTCTCGATACTTCCAGTAATCAATCAATCTACATTTTTTGATCAAATGATTAATCTAAACAAAAATACTTTCTGTAAATTAATATTTCCATAACAAATGTTTAGGACAAAGGAAACTGTGCATTTTATATTAATTATAAATGGCAAAAATATGAATATACACTGTACGTACATAGACATGTAATGATTTATATGTATAAGCAAAAATATTCAGAATCTCAAAAGGAAAGTATTATTAGTTCAGTTATTTAAGATTTGTGTTTATTACTGCTATAAAAGTAGGGCATTTATTTAGTGAAAGGTGTGTTTTAGAGTAGATATTCTTCGTAGAAATCAGATCAATTATCAAATTTGTTTTAATAATCGATCAATGGCGACTTATTCCATTAATAGCTCAGCCCTATATAGGTTTGTGAAGCCGAAATAACACGAATCATTTTGGACCAAAAACAAACAAAAAAAACAAGCAAGATTTACAACAATAGGAAAAATGATTAGCTGATAAAACATCTAAATGATAAAAAGTCTAAATGGGCATTGTTTGCCAATATTGTGCTGAAAAGGATGAAACAGATGCTCTAGACCCCTTCTGTCATCCCGACTTTATCTTTGTAAAACCCTTATTTTGGCTGTGCTGGGTCTGGCCACTCGGGTTACTAAAAATACCTACCGGTAATACTACTAGATATTTTAACACTAATTTGGCATATCATCGATACTAAATCCACCTTTATTTACAGATTTCCACTATTGTTTATTTTATATTTCTAAAAACTGTTCACATTAAAATAATACATCAAACAACCTTAGAATATATTAACATTTTGTTATTTTTGAGTTATTTCAAATGTATTTAGCTAATAGAGTCTGTGATTCTGTTGATAAAACATGTTCCATGATAAGTTTGGAAAAGTTTTTAATAATAAAATAATACATATTTCCATGCCTTTAACTGTTTTTTTAATCCCTGTGGTATCACCAATAATGAAAACATCCCAGAGATCATGTTGACGGCGGTCGGACGCTAGGTGGCAGCAGAGAGTAGCTCAATGCTGCTACATCTAACTAATGACGCCTGTTTTTTTCCTGCAATGTTTACGAACTAGCCCCGTCACTATACAGCCAGGCGGCTTCCTTTGGGCTGACCCCGGGGTCTTACCTCTCCACCAGTACTTCTGAGAGATTATCTCCCAGGTGAGCTGCTGGTTGAGGTGATCCTCTCCCTCTGTAATGTGCGCCTGGTTGATAAGTTCCCTCCTCCGGCTGTCCTGCAGCACCACCTCCAGTTCGGTGAAATCATTCTGGCCTTTCTGACGGCGCTGGTAAAACAGAGTCCCATTCCTCACCACGTAACAGGCCGCCGCTTTTCGGATTTTTCTCTTGGTATTACCGGGCGTCCCGGGCGCATATGGTTCCCGTTCATCCGTCAGATAGCGTATGATAGCCAAGTAGCTTTCTTCACACGACATGGCTCAGCACACCCGGTTGGTTCCTGCTGAAATGCGGTCTTATCTTGAATTAGAGAGGCCTTCCCGGTCCTCAGGAGAAAAGCGCGATTTTTTTTCAGACACCTAGATTATAGTTGTTGTGAAACAAACACGCCCAAACAACATTTTAATTTGTTTGCTAAGGTGGAACTGCAGTTCGTAACGGTCAGGGTAGCCTTGCCCGAACAGACAAAATGGCTGCTGCACAGCCGGATTTTGCGTAGACGAAAGCGGAAGTGAGCGTTGAGCGTTTTATACCACTAGATGGCGCCACGTCTCCTTGCAAACATTTGACATACAAAGACAGTTGAGAAGTTTTATACCTAACAGGAACAAGCACATAAAATCAAACAAATAATAATGTGAATACACATCAGTGTGTCACATCAGCCACTTGAAAAACTCAGTACCCAGCACACAGACTTTGTAGAATCTTAACTTAATGTCCCTTATGTGAGAAACAGATATTTTTTATAGTTTATTAATTGTATTAAAGCGTTTGTTGTTGACATGTGGCCAGGTTGTTCAGATGAGCTCTCAAATCAGAGTTGTAGTTTCTTTGTGGTCATAGATTCAACATTAAACCTCGATTCAATAGTGAAAGTTTGAGAATCAAGACTCTCCTGTTTTCTTTTTGGTTTGTTTTTAATAATAAATAATAAGCAAAATAGCTGTTTTCACTTTTTGAGCCATTTTTATGATGAAGTTCTTTACAAGTGGTGTGGAATTTGTAGCAGCTGGTTCTAAGCATCAATACATCAGGTTTTTCTGCAAGTTATAAGGTTCTTTAAAATGACTAAAAAATTAAACAGAAAAATACTGATAATAGAACATTTTGTTTGTATTCTTTAATGCTAATACTTATTGAATACTCACTTGAGTATACTCACCCCAGTACTACTGTTGAGTACTTCATCCACCACTGGACATATGCAGTGGAGATTATTTTACTCCAGAAAAAAACTATCAACAAATTAGTCAACATTTCTTAAATTAAGTGTATTTACCCTTCATTTGAGCAGGTAAATAAGAGGATTTGCCAATGGAATGAGATTTCTTTACTCTTAAAATAAGATAACTAGATAATATGCACTTTAAATAAGACAAGGCAATTTTTTTTTCTTATTTTATATGTAAATTATCTTATTCTATTGGCAAAGAATCTCACTTAACTCCTCAAATCAAGAACAAATGCACTTATTTTCAGAAAAGAAAAAAATGACTTATGTAGATTTAGATTTTTTCCAGTGTACATGGCTGCAAAACGGATTGGAAAAAGAAAACCCAACTCTCTCATTCGGATTTAAATTTCTTTCTAAATTCAGATTTATTGTCAATATTTCAAGTAGAAAACCTTAGAAAGCAGCCAGTGAGCTTTAGAACTCGGTCCTTTGCCTTATGTGACTTGGTTTACATCAGAACCTTGGCCTGTACAAGAAGTTATATCTACTTTGTTTTCTGCCGCTGGCAGTCAGGAAGGATTTAAACAGGACACATGGTGAGGCAAGTATTGACGTTTGCAATGCTAATGTCAGCGTCCACAGTTGAAATCAGCCCACATGAAACAGGATGACCATAGAAGACAAAATAGCAAGCGTGAAAAAGTAAACAACAGCCTTAAAAATTATTTAGTTAGTATCTCGCTTAACCCTTTATAGGGCGCTCAGCGAAATACTTTAAAAATCAAAATTTCAAGCCAATAGTGTTATTGGAATCAGGACAAGACCTTATCACCTTTGTAACATTAAAAAATGTGAATATTTTGGATGGCAAAAATGAATGTCAATTCAAGAAACATGTCAATTCAAGAAACACAAAGTTGCCCGAATATATTTAGAAAAATAACAAAAGTGCTTCTATAAAAAATTATTGAAAAACACTCTGAGAGTGAAAGAAACACATTTTATTTGCTACAACATAACCTTAGAGGCATTAATGCTGATACTGGCACTTACATTTTAGTTAAACCTAAATATAATTGTTAACTTTTCAATGAGCTTTTTACCTTTTTTTCTTGACTTGTTAACTTTTTTTTCCAACTTAATTGACAGTAGGTAATATATCATTCAAGGGCTCATCTAATTGGTCAAATCTTAAAATAAGTTGTAAAGCCATGTAGCAGTATCTTTGCTGAACGGCTGGATATAGAGCTTATGTTCAAACTTCCCCCTCCTATACACCCTTTCCAGCTCCTTTAAGAGAAGCGCAAAAAGTTGGGCTGTCCCTGGGCCTCCTCCTGGTGGGAAGTTCTTGGAGCACCTCCTGAAGGAGGCTCCCAGAGGCTCCCAGGGAGTATTGGAATGGGATGTCCAAGACAACTTAGTGGACTCTT
>NW_015150678.1:1122412-1123778 GCF_000732505.1 Cyprinodon variegatus | reverse complement strand
TGACCGCTGAGATCCTGGAGTTGGCTGGAAATGCTGCCCGCGACAATAAGAAGACCAGGATCATCCCCCGCCACCTGCTGCTCGCTGTCCGCAAAGACGATGACCTGAACGAACTGCTTGGTGGAGTCACCATCGCTCAGGGAGGAGTTCTCCCCAACATCCAGGACAAGAGGCGCTTGTGTTGCTGCCGTCTGATTCTGAAAAAACAAATTAATGATAGATTAAATATGTTGAAGATGAAAATATAGAGCTCATAAATACATATATTTCTAGTAATAAAGGTTAAATATTAAAAGCATAATTTTATGTGTTTCTTGTATATTGTTTGTTTGATACGGGGGAACGATTCTTAATTGAACAAACTATCAGGCAGACACCTCGCTGATTCCTCTGCCTAAGCCACTAGTGATAAGGACACTGGATAAACTACATAGCAAAGGACTGAAGATTCCAATTTTCTCTCAATGGGAAGGCGGCCAATGAGGTACATTTTAGTTTAATTTACTGTTTACTTTGTTTGACCGTTAAGATGTAACGCAAAGAGTTTGAGTCATATTGTATGGTCGCTTTTTTCCTTTGTCTTTTCGGGGAAATAATTAGTTTTGTTTGCTTTTCTTTCTGTATGTTTTAACAGTTCTCACGGCACACCATCATGCTTCTTGTGTGACTAAAGTCAGTATCTAAAGAGCGACTTGGTTTCCGGTGTTGTGGGAATTACCCCGAGAAACCCGTCAAGAATTAAAGCTTCGACACCTAAAAACAACCAACGGCTCTTTTAAGAGCCACACAAATATTCTCAAGAGCCGGATTCAATTAAAATGCTCTTATGCAAATCAAGTACGAGTAGAAAATACACATAAAAAAGTGCTATTATAGTAAAATGAACAGTTTTAGTGAACTATATAGTGCACTTAAAAATGCGTTTGTTTTGGAAGCTTAGGAAATGATTATCTTGTATAAAAGCTCTAATGTGGTAACAAGCTGAAAGGAAGGGTTCGCAGTCTTCAAATAAAGACAGTATGCCTTCAAAAATTAGTTTGATACGCCGTTATAACAGAAAACTAAGCTCTTTTAATATGCCAAAGTTTTGATTAAACATTTTCACTATTCTGAATGTTTAAGAATTTATGATAGGGAGAATAATTCAAGTTCTCTTCAACTACATTTTGAGATATCTCAACTAAATGGAAGGTCAAAAACGAAAGTTTATGCTTTATCTGTACTGTTCTCTCAATTGACCTAATAAAAAAAAAGAAATGGGTTTGACTGTTTAGTATATTTTAGAAATGTCATAGGAATTGCTGCCTATTCAAGATTTCAAATGGCCAGTTAAAACTGTACATTTATAATTTAATTTAGAAAGAGT
>NW_015150678.1:1117393-1119247 GCF_000732505.1 Cyprinodon variegatus | reverse complement strand
CCCAATAATTCAACATAATTAGTTTTTGTCTTAAATATAAAGGAATATCCCCCATTTCCACCTGCACTGTCAAAGATACTGTCTTCAAAGCTCCACAGCATAATCTCAAAGCTTGATTCTGAATTTCTTTCTTATTTACTAATCACTGTTTATAATTAAACATTCATAATCCAACACTGATCTAATCAAGGCATCATACAACCCTATCTAATCGTTTTAAACGCCTTAATACTTTTTATTTATTTACATTTCCCTTCTTTACATGATCACCCCATAAAAGCTTGGGATCAAAAACAACTTCTCAAAAACAAAAATAGATTTCCTTTTTTCTATTTTTTCTCCATACCTTTTTAAATTATTTCCTCAGTTTTCTTATTGCTGAATACACCGGTCTTTGTTTTACCTACAGAGCATTTAAATACCCAGTTATAAGCGCAAAAATTTCAACAGATTTAAGAGCATTTTGTATTTTCACATATACTAATCTTACATTTTTCCCTTTCATCCACTAGTCTCCATCATCAGTAAATAATGACTGCATGCACTCTGATCTACTTCTGTAAAAACATAATTAACCGTGAGTGAGAATAATAAAGGTCAGATCATAATCCCCGTGGAGTTCTATTACAAATTTCATATTTATCGTATCTTGTTACTCCCATCTATACCTGGAAAACTTTATTAAATAAAAGGTATTGCTTCTGAAAATATCAAATAAAAGGCTCTTTTCAGAGCCACACACTCCTCAATAAGTAGATTTTGCAGAAATGGGAAAATAATGCAATGAAATAATTGAGGGGAATAAAGATAAACTGAAAATTGATCAAACGCTCCTTCAAATATATCCTGTAGTTGTAAATGCAATTAAAATAGGAGCTTTTAGTTTAGAATTCTAAAAGGAAAAATTTTAATAATTGTGGATGGTTCCCAATCAATCTTAAAGATTTAGGAGGAACACACACACACAAATATATAAAGATATATATAAATAATCACATGACAAAAAATCCCTTTACTCAAGAACAGGGGTGGATTTAGGAAATTTGGGGGCCTAGGCAAAGACAGGCAGGGGGGCCTCTGGGTTGAGAAGACAACACATAAAACAGACCAATTATACAGATAGATAAATTTTTAACAAAATAGAAATACATTATTTGTTCTAGGTTTTGTCCCTCTTTTTGTTTTTTTCCTCTCTATGTTTTGTACTAAGCTGACTTTTCATGCTGTCTCAAAAGGAATGAAAGATTTTTTCCAAGCACTAAGCTCAGAGCACTAAGAATTCTGAGATTAAAGTTAGAATTCTGATTTTTTTTCCTCCTCCATATTAAACTGAAATAATATTTAAAAATCGTTAAACTTTCTCTTTTTTTTTTTCCAGTGGCCCTAATCCTCTGCTGTATTTATAATAATTATCCCCTGTAGATGTACCTAAATTTGTAAGTTTTTCTTTTTCTTCAACTTTATTTTTTAATTACTTATATTTTGAAGTATTTATTTATGTGCATGTCATAATATTTCTTTGTATTTTTTTTACCCTAGTTATTTCTGCGCTGCTATTTATTTCTGCCTGCCCTTTTTACATTACTTTATATTTTAAGTAATTAAAAAATAAAGTTGAAGATTATAAAGGACAAAAAATAAATAAGGTAAATATTACAAAGGCAAATAAATAACGAAGCTAATTAAAAGAGTTATATACATTTATATCTCACTGTATAATTTAATTTGTACTTACATTTATTTTTTATTGTATTTTTGGCTGCAACTAATGGGCTCTATGCACAGCTCCACTACTTCCTGAATTTAATGCAGCTCCTTTGTTTCCTGTCTTTCATTACTGGACGAACTGATTAA
>NW_015150678.1:1114460-1116688 GCF_000732505.1 Cyprinodon variegatus | reverse complement strand
AATACATTATTTGTTCTAGGTTTTGTCCCTCTTTTTGTTTTTTTCCTCTCTATGTTTTGTACTAAGCTGACTTTTCATGCTGTCTCAAAAGGAATTAAAGATTTCTTCCAAGCACTAAGCTTATGTTATACCCCGTAAAAAAGGGAATAATGAAAAAAACGACACGGACGCGGTGTTACTTCTGTCGTTTCCAATGCCGTAATAGACGGGCAGAAGTACCGCGCTTCCCCTGTTTCAACCCAGGCTCGACCAATCGAGACAAGATTAATAAATAAACGGCTAAAAAATAAAATCTGAAAAGGCATCACACTCAACTGCTGGATAAAACCACGCTAGAAACGTAACATTAAACAAAATGCTTTTTAAATGGTTTTAACCTATGCATATTTTTACTGCATCCATTCAGTGTCTTTTGAGTTGCAAAACCAAAATAATCGATCACAGATCTTCAGATCACATATCGTCACTGTCAGACGGAAACCTCGTATGTCCAAAACCATAAAGTTTACAGGAAATTGTAAAAACAGCGACAGCGGAAGAGTCCAATGGAGTAACAAGATTAAGTCCCAACCTTTTTTCAACACTTTTAATTGGTTAATATTTTCCAAAACATACGTTCACACGTGGGGACTGACCAATCGTATCAATTTATGAAAAAAAAAGTCCAAAATGGGAGTTACAAGATTTTTTCCCGACAGCGACGATATGCTAAAAGCATCAAAGATAAATGAATTTTGCTAAATAATAATACAAAAATATAATTTTGCTAACATTTTCTTTCTCTATTATAAATCCCTTTTATAACCATTACACTCAGAGCACTAAGAATTCTGAGATTAAAGTCAGAATTCAGATTTTTTCTCTCCCCCATATTAAACTGAAAGAATATTTAAAAATCGTTTAACTTTCTTTATTTTTTCAGTGGCCCTAATCCTCTTCTGTATTTATAATTATTTTCCCCTGTAGATGTTCCTAAATTTGTAAGTTTTTCTTTTTCTTCAACTTTATTTTTTAATTACTTATATTTTTAAGTATTTATTTATGTGCATGTCATAATATTTTTGTCTTTTTATTGTTTCTTTGTATTTTTTTACCCTAGTAATTTCTTCGATGCTATTTATTTCTGCCTGTCCTTTTACATTTTACATTACTTTTTACATTTAATTACATTATAAGTAATTAAAAAATAAAGTTGAAGATTATAGAGGACAAAAAAATAAATAAGGTAAATATTTCAAAGACAAATAAATAAAGAAGCTAATTAAAAGAGTTATATACATTTATGTCTCACTGTATAATTTAATTTCTACTTACATTTGTTTATTGTATTTTTGCTGGCAACTAATTGTATGCTTATTTGTTTATTGAGCATTGATTTATTTTTTAAATATGGCAGATTTGGTCCTCCATAGACCTCAGGTAGACAGGGTTTTAGTATTGACACTAAATGAAAATAATTCTCATGGTTAATTTTCAGTCTTTGTAGAACTTTTCCTAACATTTTTGCACAATAATATCTTAGCATTCTGTAGTCTTATAGGGTACATAGTTTAAACGCAGCTGTAGGTTGATTTAGTAGAGCAAAATAAAAAAGATAATTAATCTGTACTTACACTTAGTACAAATAAAAATAAACTTAGATCATGATAATTGTAATCTGGAAAAGATCTAGCTAAACAGATTCCATTGCTGGGAATATGTTATTAAATAGCAAAATAGATAAACTGATTCCATCAGATCCTTATAATGGCTCAACTTGTAGAAGAAGTGTAATCAGAGCTGTTGTGGGATCACTATCTGGTTAGGTTCCTGTTGTTCCTGGAGATAAAAGCTGATGTGCATTTAGTGATAAGGCAGAATAAGCTCTTAAAGAAGGAGGTGTTGGCTCTTAAAAGAGCCTTTGTGGGGCTGTTGATGTGTGCAGGATGGAGCTCACTTGTTCTTGGCTGCTGCTGCCTTCTTGACTTTAGGCTTGGCTGCCTTCTTAGCGGGAGACTTTTTGGCTGCAGGAGCCTTCTTGGTGACCTTCTTGGGGCTCTTTGCTGCCTTCTTGGGGCTCTTTGCTGCCTTCTTGAGCGCTGCAGGCTTCTTGGCCTTCTTAGGGGACTTCTTGGCGGCTGCAGGCTTCTTGGCTGCTGCTGCCTTCTTGACTTTAGGCTTGGCTGCCTTCTTAGCGGGAGACTTTTTGGCTGCAGGAGCCTTCTTGGTGACCTTCTTGGGGCTCTTTG
>NW_015150678.1:1110961-1112618 GCF_000732505.1 Cyprinodon variegatus | reverse complement strand
TTAAGCCTTATATTATATACACATATATACACGCATATATACTTACACTGTATATTCTGTATATACCCCATCTTCTTTTTGGCACCTTCTTCTTTCGGACTATTTGAGCTGATGTAAGTAAATTTTATCGTTAAATCTCGATCAATAAAGTCAATCAATTATCACTGATCAGAGAACATGAATATGTTATGGTATCTGGGAAAATGTTATTAAATCTCCATGTCTCCCGATGACTTGGAGCCAGTTTTTACCCTTTAAAATATTTTTAGGATATTAAGTCATGAATGGCAGAGATTCAATCAGTACAAGACTGGAGTTTTACTTATGAGTTGAAGAAAAGAGACATTACTTGACCAGCTTCCTGCTTTTGGTCATTTTGTAAACAGTGTGGCAGTCCAACCAATGAGGAGGCTGATTACATCTGAGGAGCAACTGTGATTGGTTTACCTGGTTTTCAGGGTGTTCATGGAGCAGACGGGTCGCAGAAACGTTAAATCGAGAGGGTAACGTCAAAAGAAAATTTACTTTAATAAAGGATTTGAAAATGCAAATCGAAAAAGAAAACAGAAAATGACTTAAATTTTTACATGTGATTAGGAAAGGTGTTTGTATTTGATTTGAGAAATTTAAATCTCCATTTAGAAATAGGATTTGAAAATACATTCTCAAATTGCTCTAATTCTGGATTCATAAATCAATTTACAGTTCCTCAATAATAATCGATTTAGAATGTATAATTAGAAAATACTTTTCAAATTGGATTTGTAGATATAGGATTTGAATTTTAAATCTGAAATGCCTGTTTTGACTCCATATATGTTGCCCAGTGCATTAAAAACACTTTATAAAGTTTGATTTGTGATTAGGTTAGATAACATGGTGCTAATTAATAATGCAGGCAAAGGTTCTCCATCATTTAGGTCACAGTTAATCAACCAACCAACTGACTTTCTGCTTTTGGTAAACGGGACTTTCCAAACAAAGTAGGAATTTCTTTGAATTGATTTTTAATCAGTTTTAATTTTGTAAATTATCATTACGTGTCATTAATGACACTTGGATATTAACTCTTTTTTTTATAGGGCACTAAGTGAAATACTTTGAAAATCAAAATTTCAAGCCAATAGTGTTATTAGAATCCAGGACCAGACCTTATTAACGTTGTAACATTCAAAAAATATGGATAATTTGATGGTAAAAATTAATGTCAAAGTAAAAAGAAACTTCAATTTGCCTGAATACATTAAAAAAAATACAAAAAGTGCTTCAATAGGAAATTCACAAATTCAAGAAACACTTTTTTTGGTACAACATAATCTTAGAGGGACTAATGCTGATACTGGCTCTTATATTTAGGCTTATAAACTAAAAAAAAGTAATCGTTAACTGGGCTTATTCACTTTTGAACTTTTCAATTAGCTTTTTATCTTTTTTCTTGACTAGTTAACTTTTAATTTTATTTTTTTCAAACTTAAATTTCCAGTAGGTTATATAACATTCAAGGGCTCATCTAATTGATCAAATGCTAAAATAAGATGTTCAGCCATGTAGCAGGATCCTTGCTGAATGGCTGGATATAGACCTTGTGATTCTAGACCTCACTGAGGGAAAAGGGGACTCTACGGAAGAGGATTAGGGCCACTGAAAAAAAAAAAAA
>NW_015150678.1:1107815-1108951 GCF_000732505.1 Cyprinodon variegatus | reverse complement strand
CATGGGAAAAAAAGTCAGAATTCTGAGAATAAAGTCAGAATTCTGAGAATAAAGTCAGAATTCTGAGATTAAAGTCAGAATTCTGACATTAAAGTCAGAATTCTGACATTAAAGTCAGAATTCTGACTTTTTTCCCATACTATACTGAAATAAAATAAAAAAAATCAGTTAAATTTTTTAGTTTTTTTCCCAGTGGCCCTAATCCTCTTCCGTAGGACTCCATTAGTAAGTGATCAAAAATGGGGTAACTTGCTCTTTTAAAGATTAAGGGTTTTTCGTTTTTTGGATCATTTGATCCAAAAACCAAGAATGGGAGAATTTCCGCTTGCCCAAACAAAACGGGTTGAGACACCAGATCTTCTTCTCTCTGAGCCAATATGGGAGATTTACTTCTGAACTTTGCAAACATAGACGACATCATCAAGATCTTCTATATTCTGCAAAACTGGGTCAATTAATACCAATGTGGATTGTCAACGTGTAGGGAAGTCCACCGGTGTTTTTCCAGCTGGTCCAGATTCCCAGTGATCCGACTGCAGGTGATTGATAAAACGCTTCAACTTCAAGGAGTACAAGAAAAGTTTCCTACCTGACCTATTTCCTCTGTAGGAACCAATCAGACTCTTTATATTTATTTTGTATGTAGTTTGAAATTTCAGCTCAACAATTTTCAGAAATCTTGTAAATTTCTTAACGTTTCACACAGAACGAGATCTGAACAGCGCACTTTTTTAAAAATCCAAGAAAAAAAAGAAAAAAAACAGACACCCACTCTCTGTTTAAAGAGCTCCACTCTTTTATTTCCGTTTGTTTCTTTATAAATTAACCTTTTTCATGTCATTTACATTTTGTTGCTTTTTACAGTTATTCATTAGGATTCTCAGACATCAGTTAAAAAAAAAAAAAAAAGGCCTCACAGAGGGTTTTTACTTTCCAGAGAGCTCCTGGTGAATGTTCTGGTATCGCAGCAGCTCCTTCTCAGACACAGAAGGCTTGAAGTTATTCAGAGCAACTGAGAAATCCTCCTCAGAGAGGAAAATGGGAGAGTCCTCCGAATCCAGACCTGGAGGAGAAAAAAAAAAAAACTGATCATAGAGAAGGAAAAACTGCTGCTCTGGATAAACAAAGGTGGATTT
>NW_015150678.1:1103906-1105236 GCF_000732505.1 Cyprinodon variegatus | reverse complement strand
GTTTTTTTTTTTTTTACCATCTTCGATCAGATGGATCTTCCTCTTGATGGCAGCTGTCATGGCGTCTGAGCAGAGAGCGTACAGATCAGCTCCGGTCACGACAGCGGGGCAGTGATCCACGATGTCCTGAAGGTTCACAGAAGGCTCCAACTGGAACCTAGAAGCACGGTGAAGGTATGTCAACTCAAACAGGAAATGCTCCTCTAGGGACCTGTCACACCTTGCTGATTTAGCAAGCGTACGCCCGACGTCCCAGAATCTACTCCAACGCTGGCATATGATGAAACTTCTATATATATTCTATAGCGTATTAATAAAAAGTCCATATCTTGTGTTCAATGACAGCCTAACTTATGCATAACACACGGCAACGTAATGCGCATTACGAAGCATCAGTTAAAGCTCCTCCCCTCAGACGCCCGTTCTGCATAAAAAGATTTTTTTGATCACGGTATTATCCTAGCTGCTGTTTACCGGCCACACCCCAAAAAAGAATGAATAAAAAGGTTTGCAGTGGCAGCAGATTCAGCTAGGAAGTGTGTTGGTGGTGGGCGTGAACGCAGTGAGGATCCATCACTCTCACCTTCTGGCTCACCCTATGATGGGGATGAATTCTGGAGGAGAACTGACGGTTTCCTCCTGTGACCCCCCTTTATGTGAAAATGCTGCCAATACGCCATTATACAGTAGCTGGAAGTTAGAAACACGTTCAGCGCTCGTCTGGAACACGTCAGATACGTTGATATGCGTTGGAGAGAAGTTCTGGATAAGTTAGGCAGAAGTTATGCACAAGGTACTCAGAGGTTTTGGATAAGCTGGAAGCCACGACTGATGAGGAACTGACACTGAACGGATGTCAACGATCAGATAACTGACCTGGAACTTATGGCCCACTTATGGCATACACTGGCATACGTTTTCTCTACGTATGTCGACGTGTGCCCGCGTGTTTCAGCGCTCTCATTGCTTATACTAAACTATAACTTATTCAATGTATGCCAGCGTTTTTACCCGATTTTTCCGTACGTCAGGCACACACTGGTCTAAATCGTCAAGGTGTGACAGGGGCTTGAAATACAATTTTAAAGCACATTTAACCCGATGTTCCAAATGAGCCCAACTTATTCCCCCCCCCATTTAACGAGCTGTTCTTACTTTCTGAGGATGGCTTTGAGAACCTTCAGCTTGGACACTCGGTCCTCATTGATCCCAACATAGACCAGTTTGTCAAACCTGCAGGTAGACGGAGAGAAAAGAAAGGTAACGTCAGATCACCCCACTGGTTTCACACATGCTTTTATATGCTGGTGAAGATTCTCAGTCATCCAGT
>NW_015150678.1:1099837-1101650 GCF_000732505.1 Cyprinodon variegatus | reverse complement strand
AAATCCACTGAGCCTCATGTATGTTCCCTGGTTTTAGCCATGGAGAAAACTCTTGGCTGGAAAGCGAATTTTGGTTACATTTACACTTGCTCATATTTTCCAGACAAAAAGACTGATTTAAGACATTTTAATACCAATTAAGGCCTTAGTTTTATTTTGAAGAATTCAAGACTTTAAGACTTTTCAAGGACCCGCAGGAACCCTGTAGTGGTACATAAACTGATTCTTCACTTTATCTCTGCTACATTTCCACCAGTTATCTTGATCACCGATCCCTTGTGGTTTTTGCGAGTACTGCACCGACATCTGTGCCTAATATAAAAGGGTGAAACGCTTCTATGGGCTTGCGCACGGCGAGCACAGACCGGCGCCGACAACCCAACGCGGGATTACATCTTGGCCTGATGATTCCTCAGTTGAAATATCTGGTTAAATACGAATTAACAAATGGAAACTAAATCAACAGCAGTCTGTAGTGCTTATTAGATGTTATGTAAGAAGACAGATTTTTCCATTTCTGCCGTTTCATTTTTGTGTTCCACACATCTCCTCCCATCTTTGGGTCACATCTTTAAATAAATCTGTGTGATTTTTCCAAAAAATATTGTTTCTGTAGGGTTTTATTCAGCACAATAAACTGAAGCTAACATTTTTCTTCTTTTATTAGTGTCTGAGCTAAAAGACGAAAAGAGCTCCAGCAGCTGTCTGACTGGATATCAGTATTTTTTAGCTCATTTATAACCGCTTAAAAACTTATGTCTGTGTGATAAAACTGATTGGAGATAAACTTATAGGGACACTGCTCGCCTCAGAAGCGACATTTTCCAATATAAAAGTGGCGGCTCTGCTGTGAGGATCAGAGTGAAAATGTTCCTCAGAAGTTGAAAAAGAGTTCAAAAAGCTATTAGCTAGATAAAAACGTATTATTTACATGTCTGTGTAAAAATAACCAGTCTTCTCTGACATGGAACTACAGAGAACGAACAAAAAAACAGGAAATAAAGGCAAACAGACGCCTTAAAGAGGAAAATAAACCCAGACTCTTAAGGGGTCTAAAAGGTTGAGTGATGATACAAACCTTCTCTGATGTTCTCTTCGCTCTGACCCACATACATGTTGATGAGCTCTGGACCTTTGACGCTGTGGCAGAAAAGATGAGAAGAAGCTTAAACCCAGAAACTAGTAAAGCTCTGAAGCAGGGAGTGCAGACCTGCTGCATGGAGTAAACCTACCTGAGGAAGGTCATGGAGCACTCTGTGGCCACAGCTTTGGCCAGCAGAGTCTTCCCTGTCCCCGGTGGGCCATACAGCAGGACTCCGGTCCGGTTTAGGCCCAGAGACAGGAGCTCAGGACGCTGCAGAGGAAGCTGCACGGTGTCCAGGACCTCCTTCTTCACCTGCTCCAAACCGCCAACATCCTCCCAGCGGACGTTAGGGATCTGCTTATTAAGAATGAACCAGGTTAGATTTTTTTACTGGGAGCCAGGATGGAAACCACAGGGTGTAATGGTCTGGTTTTATTCATTTTAAACCCTGCACTGTCAGAGAGATGTTTTATTAGAGCGAAAACACTTTTCCCATGAAAAGCCCGACAAACATTATTAAGTGTGAAAAAAAGTCCTGCCAACATACTGCTGTAAAATAACCGAGATTCATGTTCTGCTTTTTACACCTGTTAAAGGAAAAGTCCGTCAGCAAGGAATTAATGAATTTAGCATTAATCAGTAAAAAATAAAAACAATTTTTGTTGCGATCACTGAGTCTGGGAGCGGCCATTTTTGCCCAAATATAGTAACCCCTCCCTCCTGCCATCT
>NW_015150678.1:1094580-1096489 GCF_000732505.1 Cyprinodon variegatus | reverse complement strand
AGATGGCAGGAGGGAGGGGTTACTATATTTGGGCAAAAATGGCCGCTCCCAGACTCAGTGATCGCAACAAAAATTGTTTTTATTTTTTACTGATTAATGCTAAATTCATTAATTCCTTGCTGACGGACTTTTCCTTTAATTTTCTGAACACTCAGGATCTGTTGAAAATTAAGGCTTCATTTCATTTAATTCTTGTCATGAAGGTGGATTTCGATGAGATTTAAATACATTCCTATAAATAAATATAAACCTTTATTGGAGGAAAAATAATAATTTTACCAACATAGATCTGAAATAAATGTTAGTGCTGCCTTTGAGTGTAAATATAATCACCAAAGCCCACATTTGTTGACGACCTTCTCCTCTTTTCTATTAGATAGGATAGATAATTAAGAATCTGAGCTCAATGATCAGATGGTTTTAGTCTCACCAGGCGTGGATCAGCCTTCTGCAGGCGGCCCTTCCAGCTTCGGTCAGCAGAGCGCTCAGATCTCCCAGCAAATAGCCCTGAGAAGATTAGCAAAGGTGCTGGTGAAGATTCTCAGTCATCCAGAATTGAAACACAATCCACTCGACTTTGTTTCCAAGTTTGAAGATGTTTTGCTTCCCATCCAAGAAGCTTTTTAAATTCGTAGAGTCAGAAAAAGAGATTGAGATTTTGTTGGAGGCTAAGAAAGATCTCAAATAACCCCCATTCCTAAGTGGCGGACCCGTTTATCAGGTTCAATTTGCATGTTTTCTAAGCCAAAAAAAAGGTTTTGTTTTTGGTCCAATCTATAAAGCCTCAAACTCAACCCTATTTCTGACACTTTGAATTAAAAAAGCTTCCTGGATGGGAAGCAAAACGTCTTCAAACTTGGAAAAAAAAAGGTCCCGTGGATTGTTTTTTAACTTTTTTGGGAAGAGTAAAAGTGTGTGAGAGAAACTGAGGGGTTTAGATTGGAAACAGCAGCAGAAACCAGGGTGAAACACTTGTCACTAGTTCATGTCTGTTGGGGTCATTTCTGAAGACAAATGAATGCCGACCCCTTTCTGGAATGGCAATATCTAGGTTCTTTTTTTGAGTGTCTTTTCACAGAGATAATCACTGGGTTTTATTTCCCTACAGAGAACAGTTCATAGCTGTGTGCTCAGACTAGTTCAGAAGGAAAAGTAACTCAGGCAGATAAAAAACAAAAATTCCAGACTTTAAGGAAAGCTCATTGTTCAACGAAGCAAAGATAGATACATACTGCGGTTAGTTTGGAAAGCCTCTGCAGGTCCACGTCTCTCCCCAGTGGAAGTTCTCGACTCAGACTGACCAACATGGAGAGCCGCTGCTCCTCTGCAGGGCTCTCCATCTCCACCTGGTGGACGAACGCCCCCATGACACCAGAGGAGAGATGGCGAGCTCTGCACACCGTGGCCACGACGACCACACTGAGAGAAAACACAGGAGCGTTACATCAAGTCTGATCGTCCAGATGACTGTTAGCATCACTCCGTAAGAACGATAACGACATAAACTCAGGACAAGACACATCTTCACACCTTTGATTGTTTAAATCAGGAATCCCCAAACTCGAGGTTCAGGGTTTATACAGGAATGATTACCTCAGATTTAATGCTTTTTAATGCTATTTTAATGCTTAGAAATAATTTTAATGCCATCAACAAGTACCCATCTACAGGCTGCAGCCATGTCCTGAATTCCTCGTCTTCCAGCCACTTTTGTTGAAATTTGCATCTTTCCATTCTTTAGCTTTTTCTCCGCCTCGAGCTTCTTTTCTGAACGTACGGCTTTACGATCAACCGGAAGCACTTCCACCCAAAGAAGAAATTGCTTTTATATAATTTTTTTTTAAATAAAGCATTTTAAATGCCCGTTAATCAAATTTAATGAATTTTAATGCCAATTAAGGCCTTAATT
>NW_015150678.1:1092054-1093374 GCF_000732505.1 Cyprinodon variegatus | reverse complement strand
ATAACCTGAAGGAGGCTATAAAATGGAGGCTATTAATGACTTAAAAAGTACCTGAAGACTTGAAACGCCATCTCAACGATAAACTATTTGGCAACACCTTGATGGTCTTAATTAAAGCTGATATTTTCTAAAAAACATATCAAAAATGAACAGAAATAAACACTTATATTGGTATATGTACTACAGATACAACAGTGGATGGATCTCTGCAATTAAATTAATAAACTTCAATTTGCAACTCTAAGGTGCCTGTGGATGAAAGTAGACATATTGACTAACCAACCTGGCGGGGGCGCTGCTGAGCAGCTGACACAGAGCCGCCTGCACCCTGCCGTCATCCTCAGCTGCACCTCCAGCTCTGAGCAGGAGCTGCAGGTTTCTGAGCAGCAGGACGCAGGGCTGCAGGGCTTCGGCTCGCTGGAACGCCGACTTCAGCTTTGCCTCAACGGCGGCGGGAGTGTCTGCGCACACGGTGACACAATCCACCTGCTCACAGAGAGATCGACATGAGGAACGACGGCTTCTCCGAGAAAAAGAACAAAAAGAAGAAAAAAAAAGTCAGGAGAATATACTAATGAACCGCACCTTCAACAGGTGGAGGTTCAACCTGCGTCCCGCCGCTCGGACCGCCGTCACCTTCCCGCTGCCTGCAGGACCGTGGAGGAGGACGGTGCAGCTGGACAGAGAGTCCCTACAACAAAACACAGAGGTGGTCACTCTAAACTCCCTCAATCCTTCTAAGGATCGACCTCAACAGCGAAGCTACCTGTGCTCCAGGTGAGGCAGGATGAGGCGGATGAGGACGTCCACGGTCTTGTTGAGGCCTGGAGGAGACAGGCTGCTCCACAGAGGTTCTGCCTCCACGCAGCAGGGGGGAACCCGGCTGTTGGTGGACGCTCCCTAAAAACACATTAACAATAACCAATCGTCTGCAGCGCTGAGGCCGGATGATTAAAGCCAGCGAATCAAAAACATCCAAGCAAATAGTTCTACTGTGCTTGGAAAGAGTCTACAGACAGGAGCAGCAGGGAAATTCAAAGGTAGATGTTCACCATGTAGAGAGAGGTGTGAGTTTTATCAGCCAGAAACGCTCCTCCTCCTCCTCGTTCTGCACCAGACTGAAGCAGCTTCTGCACTTTAAAGTAGAGCACCGGACACCTGCAACGTTAAAGGACACGTTTCCAGCTTAGATCAAGGAAGCATGTTTACTAATCCAGAGTATGGACAATGTTTTAAAAAACATTTCTGGTTCCTGAAAGCAACAGATGGGAATAGTTTGTCCAGACACCTAAGCTATTAGTCGCCGCTCCACGCTGCATG
>NW_015150678.1:1087684-1089114 GCF_000732505.1 Cyprinodon variegatus | reverse complement strand
CACCTAGGCATGCAGACTGTTTTCACAAATGTTTGTAAAAACAGTCTGCATGCCTAGGTGCTTGAATTTATACACCTGTGGCCATGGAAGTGATTGGAACACCTGATTCCAATAATTTGGATGGGTGAGCAAATACTTTTGGCAATATAGTGTATATATACACACATATACACAAATACTTTTTTTTTTCGAGGTTACATTTTTTTTATAAAATTATGGCCCCAATTTAGCTCCATAAACCCCAGAGTGGCCAGCAGTTTGAGACGAAAAAAAAAAAAAAACCTTCATCAAGAAAAGCAGTTTTAAACATTTATTTTTGGTGTAATTTTTTTCCCCCCTTTTCAAAATTTGCTTTCCATTTCATTTCTTTTTTTTTTCTCCTGTAGGGATGTCCTGATCTGATATCAATATCGGCAACTGAAAAACTGATACCGGCCGGCATCTAAAACCCATATTTTCAAGCTCACAGAAACACTTTGCTTCGGTTAAACGGTTCTGTAAACCTTTTGTCGTTTACTTTTGTTCCCTGCTTCAGTAGTATTACTTGATCAAGCATTTTCTAACATTCTACAATATGAAATAATGAATGAAAGTCTAATTTGTGGTTATATCGTATCGGGATCGCAAATGAAAAAGTTGCATCTGGACATCCCTAATTCTGAGTTTCAAATAATTTATTTTCTTTAGTTCCCAAATCAAACTGTTTTTGGTCCAAATTTTCAGGTCCCCTTCAGCTCCACACAGATTATTGCTCAGTTTTCAGAGCTTTAATCAGGCGTCTGTTCTGGATGAGCCGTGCAGATTAACACGTTGTACCTGTGGATCCCGTCAGCGTTGTTTTCCAGCAGGTCTGGGTGGTTCTTAGCAGGAACCGTCAGGATGTCTCCCAGTGAAACCACTCTGGAAATTGTCACAATAGGCTGGTTAGGAGACAAACAGCTTGAACCCCTGCTAATGCCCACAATAGAGAAGACTGTGCCACCGCTAGGCAGCCCCCCAGCCTCACCGTGGCGTGCTGAAGTGCTCAGCCAGCAGGTTGTCAGCGCAGCTGAGGTGGCCGCCCTGCGGGGAGAGGACCGGCTGGATGTGAAGCTCATTGGCGAACGGCAGAGAAGCTGAGCGGCAGAAGCTGGAGGAGTTCTGGTTGAGATCTGGAGGAGCTGGTTTCAGTCTCTGATTCAACAAAAAAACATCAGATGAGCTGATCGTTAATCCCTGAGGTTTTTCTTTGCAAGCTAAAGTCTGCAGAAAACAGCAAACCCCCTCCACAGGGACACATCACAGGACAGAAACCTTAAACACTGACATCAGTTAACTTTTCTTGATATGCTTTTACGTTTGATTGCCAAAATATGACCAATGGGTGTTTAACCCATTACCGCATTTCTACCATTCAAGCCGGGGGCGCTGTTGCGTAATTCTACCATTGA
>NW_015150678.1:1085192-1085510 GCF_000732505.1 Cyprinodon variegatus | reverse complement strand
CTTCTAGTCTGAAAGGAGGAAGAGGTCATGGTGGACGTGAAGCCAGGGCCAGGCAGCGTGATACCGGGATGACTGGAGCTGAGGAGGCAAGATCTAAACGAGGTATTTATCTAGAAACAACATAATTGGTGCCCACTTACATAATTTGTGTGATATTAAGAATCATAATCCAACATGTTTTAATATTCTAAATCCCATATGTTTTAATAATGCAACAAGTGTTAATAATCCCAATCCAACATGTTTTAATAATCCTAATCCCAGATGTTTTAATAATACTAATCCCAGGTTTTAATAATCCTAATCCCATGTTTTAAT
>NW_015150678.1:1082357-1082923 GCF_000732505.1 Cyprinodon variegatus | reverse complement strand
CAATCCCCCATGTTTTAATAATACTAATCCCACATGTTTTAATAATACTAATCCCATGTTTTAATAATCCCAATCCCCCATGTTTTAATAATACTAATCCCACATGTTTTAATAATACTAATCCCAGGTTTTAATAATCCTAATCCAACATGTTTCAATTATACTAATCCAACATGTTTTAATAATACCAATCCCAGATGTTTTAATAATCCCTATTCCCCAGGTTTTAATAATCCTAATCCAACATGTTTCAATTATACTAATCCAACATGTTTTAATAATACCAATCCCACATGTTGTAATAATCCCAATCCCCCATGTTTTAATAATCCTAATCCCACATGTTTTAATAATCCTAATCCCACATTTTAATAATCCTAATCCCATGTTTTAATAATCCTAATCCCATGTTTTAATGATACTAATCCAACATGTTTTAATAATACCAATCCCACATGTTGTAATAATCCCAATCCCACGTTTTAATAATCCCAATCCCATGTTTTAATAATCCCAATCCCACCTTTTAATAATCCCAATCCAACATGTTTTAATAATCCCAATCC
>NW_015150678.1:1079338-1081335 GCF_000732505.1 Cyprinodon variegatus | reverse complement strand
AATAATCTCAATCCAACATGTTTTAATAATCCCAATCCAACATGTTTTAATAACCCCAATCCAACATGTTTTAATAATCCCAATCCAACATGTTTTAATAATCCCAATCCAACATGTTTTAATAACCCCAATCCCACATGTTTTAATAATCTCAATCCAACATGTTTTAATAATCCCAATCCAACATGTTTTAATAATCCTAATCCCACATGTTTTAATAATCCCAATCCAACATGTTTTAATAATCCCAATCCAACACGTTTTACAGCTCTGAGCTCTACTTGCGGTTAGGCAATGTTGTTGCGACGTAATCCCATCACTATTTCAGTCATATCCATCTTTGAAGCAACTAGTGTTATGGTAAGAATACACAAAAGGACTTTATTTAGCAGGAAAGCAAAAACGCAAAATTAACAAAAGGCCAGTAGGATGTGGTAAAGTTTCCAAAAACCTCTGAAACGTCCCCCTTGGTGGGAACTGATGCAGTCGATATCAGCTTAGCATAAAACATGGCTGCGCTCCAGATTACTCACAAAGTCGGTCTGCTTCTCCAGATTTTTAGATTTCTTCTCTTGATTTTTAACAGATGTTCATGTTGATCCGTTCTATCAGAACTCTGACTGACTTGTGCTTAATTTATGCTCCAGCCGGCAGCCGTTCACATCAGAACAGCTGCAGCTCAGACTGTGTTTTATAGTGTTTAATATTACCTTCATCCTCAGCGCAGAGTTCTTCCAGGGAACTGCTTCTCCTTCCGTCAGGTTGAACCACAGAGTGGCTGAGATGAAGCCCACGTCCTCGTGGATCTCCCGTTCTGGACTTGGTGTTAGATCCACCACGACTGCAGAGACCAGGCGCTCTCTGCAGGGGCGAACCCTGACATCGACCTCTTCCTCCGGTCCTCTGTAGCTCCCAGCAGACCGAGACAACCTCACCCACTCGTGGTTGAACAGACCCAGCCTCAGAAGCAGCTGTTTGCTCATGAACACGCAGCCGTCTGAGTCCACAAGCTCTCCTTGCGGGCCTTTGACCCTGGACCATCGTTGAGTGTCCACCACGGATACGTCCAACCTGCACTCCAACGCCTGCAAGACGTCAGGCAGCCCAGAACCGAGACACCTCCGGCTGTCAAGGAGAGACCGAGACCCGGCCAGGCTGTCTGCATAGTGAGCAAAGTCTGAAACACACAGACGGGGGGGCCTGGGGGGCAAAGAACGGCCAGGAGGGTCCACAGCGTCCCAGCACTCTGTCAGAACCAGAGAGGTGTCTGCTGTGATCTTCCCCTGCCTTACAGGACTGCAGTCCAGAACCAGGAGCTCCAGAAGGTTCTGTTGCACCTTAAAACACATCAAACAGGAGACAATTCAGATGAGTAAAACAACACAGAGTTCTGCAGAACGGTGCGTTAAAGATGAACCTGGAAACAGATGATTAATGTAGAAAATGCTCCTTTAACGGATAGATACACAGAAGTCCTGCTTACAATAAACGTTTTTCTACCCCGAAAAGTTACAGCCAGTATTACAAAGGCAGAAAATCATATAGGTTTAGTGAATTTATAGAAATATATTTCCTTAAGGAGTCGAAGGCCATGCTTGAAAGTTGTAGTTCCATATCCTATCATAAAAATAACTATAAAATATTAACATTGCTCTGGGACTCGTTTGTAAATTAAAAGGATTTAAACCCTTATAAAAAGGAATGAAACAAACTTTGAATTTTTATTTTAACCAAATCACTTTTCATTTTCGGTCTATGTCAGTATAAGATGGGCTGTGTATAACTGTAATTATGTATACTCAGGGTGGATTTACCATGAGGCAATAGTAGGCAGCTGCCTAGGGCCCCAAGTTCCTGGGGGCCCCATAAAACTCTGTTTACATGTATGGTTAATACAACTATTCCTTATTTGTGCACATTATGTTTTTGAAAAAAAAAAATCCTTTCGCTAAAATTCCATCAGAACGCTGATAATATTAAGTGTGTCTCAGCCCCCC
>NW_015150678.1:1074871-1076310 GCF_000732505.1 Cyprinodon variegatus | reverse complement strand
CTGGAGGTTTCTTCCTGTTAGAAGGGAGTTTTTCCTCTCCACTGTCGCTACAAGCATGCTTAGTGTGAGGGATTGCTGAAGAGTCAATGATCTGGTGAACTGTAAAGAGCCTTTAGATGACATGTGTTGTGAATTGGCGCTATAGAAATAAACTGAACTGAATTTAATTCAAACATTAAAATATACTGGATTTTCATTATAAATAAAATCGACAATAAAAGGAGCTGTAGTAATGCAAATAAAGCATTTAAGCATCAATGGAACAAAGAGCAGATTTCCTTATTTCAGATTTTTATGACACAGTTGTAAGGAAGCTCGGGTTCTTAACTTATTTAATCCAAGCCTTGAGTAAGAAAACACCAAACACTTTCCATATTAGCATTTTTGAAGAAATCGTACAAGAAGTAGGGGTGCTGCAGCACCACCTAGAGGTGAGAGGGAGATTTAAAAAAATGTTTTGTAAAAAACTTTCATACAATTTATAAATGTATTATGAGTATTTTGGGAAATGAACTTGCCTTTTTTATTTCGCTATTACTTGTATTTGGATTTTAATATAATTATTTTAAGGCCTACTGACCCATGTTCATGGGAGTTACGTTGTCATGGCAACGTCAAGCAAGCTAGAGCGTGGCCTCCTGCTTCTGGCTGCAGACTAGTAAATGTACGCAGTCTTATGACAGAAGCGAGGAGAAAATATGGCAAAGAAACACATTTCAGATTTGTTCGCTTATTTATCACCGTAACCTCAGAGCGCACCTGAATATTTGGACACCTGTAACCAGACAGGGAACCCTGCCTGTAGATCAATGGTGCAGCAGCTGAGAGGAAGCGGCTGGATCAGCTGATCAGGAAGGCCAGCTCTGTGATTGGATGCCCTCTGGACTCTAAATGAACATCTCTGTAGGATAATGTCTCCCACCCCGTGCATGAAGCTGGTGCTGAACTGGACAGCTCCTTCAGTGACAGACTGCTGCACCTTAAATGCACCAGGGAGCGTTATCACAGATCCTTCCTCCCAGCAGCTGGAAGACTCTAGAACCACCACTGTTCCCATCAACCTCAATAAGTTGTTACATTCATGCTGATTTTGCACAGTTTCTACCTTAGTGTGTTAAATAACACGCTGCTGTCATTTTACACGTCTCTGATGTTGCTGCTATTTTACTGTAAAAATGTCCATATCTGTATATCGGTAATTCATTCTCCAGGTGCAAAGTTTTATATTATATTGTTAAAACACTTTACTTTACAGTATTTTATTGTTTATTTTTTAACTCTTCACTATTATGCTATTCTTATAAATTTTTCTAAGGTCCACATTTGTGTGACCTATTGTTCTATAATCTTTTTCTCCGATAGATAGATAGATAGATAGATAGATAGATAGATAGATAGATAGATAGATAGATAGATAGATAGATAGATAGATAGATAGA
>NW_015150678.1:1060914-1071866 GCF_000732505.1 Cyprinodon variegatus | reverse complement strand
GGTTAGCTCTCTTGGGCTGGTTTTCAGAAACTGACATTAGAATAAATAAATAAAAAAGATACATTTTATGTATTATTACAAAACAGGATAAAATCCCAATAATATACTTAGACGTTTTTGGCTCTCATGTGACAATATTTCAAAGTGTTCGTTTTTTGAAAGCATAAAGAAAAATTAGGCTTACCCATTTAATACGGAAGAAACCGCTTTTGTATTTTTGGAGTCTGGCAAGGAGAGAGGAGAAGCAGCGACGCCGACACCCCCAGAAGGTATTTTTACGGGAGTGACGGGTCTAGGGATTCTGCTCCTGCACTCTTTGGACCCTTGTTCTTCTGTGGGTTTGAGACGGGAGCTCCTTCTGGATTCGTCCGAGGTATGCATGTCCTCCTCTGAGCCCGTCATGGATAAAGTCTCAGAAACTCTCAGGCGCTCGTCGTCTCCAGAGGACAAGGACGACGAAGTCCCGGACAGCATCCGCCTCCTCATCCAGCGACCCTGTTGCTTCTGAACCAGCAAGCGAGCCAGGTCGAGCTGTCTCGCCCGCTGCTGAAGCCGAACTCGAGCCGAAAAGGAAGAGGACTGTTCTGAGCCTGAATCCTCTTCAGAGATAAGAATGGGGATTCTGCTTCGGATTTTGGGCTTAGCACCAGCCGGCAGCTCTGCTCCAGCAGCCTGAAGCGTTAAACCGTCCTCACTGGAGGAAAGCTGTTTCTTAGCTTCATGGGGTTGATCCTTTTGATCGTAAACTGGTGAGGTGTCTTTAGAGGCAGGCTCCAAAGACATGGCGAAGATGGCTGACGGACCATTTTCAGTTTTTGGTTGCTTATCTTCTGTACTGGATTTGTCTGGCTCAGGCTCCTCTGCAGCCTCTTTGGGCAGTGGTGCGTCCTTCTGCTCATGGGTTTCAACCTCTGCAGCCAATTCCCTCGTGAGAGCAAAGTCTCCCAGGTCAGTTTCTTTAGCGGAGTGACCGTTGGAAGACATAATATTGAGGTGTGATGTCTCTGCAATATGAATGAAAGTGCGCTCAACTTTGGTGAAGGGAGGTGATCCGGGAGCAATGGGAGTTGAGGGTCTCAGTTCTGACCTGAGGGCTGGAGACAGGCGGCCAGTTTCAGAGAGTTCAGGCTGAATCCCCTCCCCTGTCAGTAGGCGGTCATTACGAGAATTTAGACCGGAGGGTGTCCCCAATTCCCCCTCGAGAACATGTTCCCCACCACAGGGGGACTTGCGAGTGTCTCCAGGTGAAAACAGAACAAGAGTCTTTGACGCGTCCTCCAGGTCCGGATCTGCATCAGCGGCCGACGCGTGCTCCTTCTGTCCTCTCTGGTCCTCCGCCATGAGCGTCGAGGGTGCAGCATCCTGGCTGCGTTCAGTGCTTTTCTGACTGGCCTCGCTGTTGGAATCGCTTTTAGTAACGTCATCGTCCTTCGGCCCAAGAGGTTCCTGGACCTCTTCGTCCGGCGTGGCAAAGCTCCTACGCTGAGGCAAAGTACCCGTCAACATGACAGTGAGGAAGTCTGCCCTCTTAGCCTGCAGCTGAGGAAGGATGTGGAAGTGCTCCATCTCATCGCCTTGACCCTTTGTTCGATAGTCAGGAGAGGATGGCGACGGGATGCTCTGCTCTGTAGGTGACAACACCTGGAAAAACAAACAAACAACAACATCTTATTACAATGGACTCAATTTAAACTAGATTTAAGGCAACTCTGATTGAAAGATTGGCGTGCGGGTGGGGAGGACAATCCCTGTCTTCTAGGAGCCCTTCAATAGCCCTCAATAGCCAGGGTTTGCCTCTAACCAAGGTTTGCAGCTGTTTCCTTTTTCCAACCACTGCGAGCCTGGTTTACGGTCATTAGTAGCCTCATACATCCAGCTAAAAGTGTTTTCAGGAACTATTCTAGGACACCACAAAACAGGGTTTACCTGGAAGGGAACTGGACTTTTCAACACCTATCCAGGAATGCTTGTCTTCTGGAAATATGCTCACACTCCCGCAACAACATGATAAATGCAACATGATTGTGTAAATTCTCAGTCACCCGGGTCATGATATCCACAAAAACAAGCTTAAATTGGAAGGCAACTGAACTTTTGCTCGTTTTTTTTCTGAAGAAGTTTCAACACTAATCCAAGAGTCTTTATTCGAAGACACACATCTGTTAGAGCAAGATCAAAATCACAGCCGATGATCTTATATCTAATGTTCGGTAGGTACTGGTCATCATATTGTTGCTGAACACTGGAAAAACGATCTAGAAATAAGTGAAAATGTCTTAAATTAAGTGTATTTACCCTTCCTTTGAGTAAGTAAATGATATAGAACGCTTAATTTAATATCACATAATTAAATCTCACCATCAGCATCAATCACACACGTTTCTGCTCAAACTTTTTTTTCGTTGTGGGTCTTTGTAACAGGAATTATCATACTGTTAGAAATATTTTATTCATACTCCGTTTGTGTTTCATGGGTTGTGTACAAATGAACTATTATGATGTATAATGTGTGATTCATCGTTTATTAACTCTTGCTAAAGATCGTTCCAGATAAAGGTCATGCAACGGACGGGTTGTGAGGGAGGCCAGAGCATCCTCTATCACATGTTTCTTCTCAACATGTGTTCTTGGAAAAATTCAATTGTAAAACAACCACATGCTTTGTTTTAACATATGTGCTAAGGTTTAAAGTAAGATCATTTTGTGTCCCTTTCCTTAGTTAAACCTCAGCTTGTGTAATTAGGGACATCCCCTGACTTTAATAAATAGCGAGGAGAAAGTTAAAGACCGGCAGAGTGGGTTGGAGATTTGTAAAATCAGCAGTCTCTTCCTACTCTCCCGGCGAGTAAACTAAATTAATTGTCTCTGTGCCTTCTTTCTTTCTCTGTATGTATGTATGATGTTTTAGGTTCTTAGACTTGACACATACAAAGTTGGTTTGTTCTCTAACTCCAAACTCAGCATCTCTTCATCCTTGCCTGTGATAAGAAACTCCTTTTGAAGTTGTGAGATTCGCTCTTGGAAGGAATGGATTTGATTAAAGTTTTAAGTTTCTCGGTATAAAATAAATATTTCGATGGAAATTAGAAATCTGCTTGCTGCCATGTTAAAGTAACGGTAGTTTGCATCCAATAATTTAAATAAACGGTCTTAGTTTTCGGGACTATATGAGAATTATGCTCTAATTTGTAGTTACCAATCTGCCATTACTATATTTTAATTTGATAAACCGGATCTTCTCATCGTTCTTTTTCCAGTTTGGTGCAGTTGCACCTTGCCGGACAGAAGCGCAGCTAAAAATAGCTCTGCTACTTCTTTTGACGATGAAGGATGTAGAAGACGTACGAGGACAGTGATGTTTGAAGGAGTAGCGGTGGATGTGGAACTGTTCTCATTGATTAAAATGAGTGCGCAAGTCCTCTGCATGACGTACGTGAGCGGGGCGGAGGATGTGGGCCCTGGGCTCCTCCCACGTGCAGTACTTTCTTGTGAGTGGCTCATACAAGGGAGCTTTGTGATTGGTGGCAAACCATCCCTGCTTAAAAAATGCATTTTTGTATCGAGGCATGTCAGGGAAGTCTCAAAAATCCCCACAAAATGCAGTGAAGTTTAAGGACCAATTGTTTATGGACCAGAAATACTTTGGTGAATCTTGTCCTGCGTGTGTGTGGATCTTGTGTACATGTGTGGATCTTATCCTGTGCATGTAGGAATCACATATGTGTATTTGGAGTATTACGCCTTCTCTTGGATTTTCTTTGTTTCCGTTACTTCCTTGTTTAATGGCAGATTGGACTTCTGCAATCGCACACATCAAATGTGGCTTGGGTCTGGTCGCGAACCAGTTTTTGCTGGTATGCTTCTGTACCGTCGGTCTAGAATTTCTAGAGATGCATAGCAAGTTTCCCACCTAAGCGCAATGGGGAGCCTATTCAAGAACTCGCGAGAACTTCGGCGGATTGTACTTCCGAACCTCCTCGATTGACCTTTCATCATAGCTGTCCATTGTAGTTTTTCCTCGCTTTTAAAAAATGGCGCGCCCCAGCACCGAATAGAGAAGGATGACCACACAGACAGGCGGAAAGGCATACCAAGGACCAATCACAGCTGCTTTTGTCTGCGCACTTCCGCTTGAGATCTTCGTGGTTTTGGGACCGTCCGAAGCGTAGTCAGGATTCTTTTGAGGTGCGCAACGACTATTGCAGAACCTCTGTGCGGGAGGCGTGGTCGCGCACAGAGACAGATTTGACGGTTGCAGAGGCTATGCATCAGAAGCATATACTGACCTTTACTCACTGCACACATGCACAATATGGCACCTGCTGTCACATTGTTATGGAAACCCAGCTTTGTCTGGACGGGCTTAGACCACTTTATTTTTATTTTTTTTTAACTGACCATATATATGTTAACAAAAAGCAAGTAGTAAAAGTATGACACCTAGTGACGATCTGAGGTATTACTGCCAAGATTGAAGGAGCAGTTGGTGGCGGTAATGCACAAAAAGTTGTTTGCCAACCGCCATAAAACACAAGAAGAAGAAGACGAAGAAGGAGGTAATCAAGGAAATCAAAATGGCGTTGCCCGTCACATTCAGAAAGTTATTCTTGATTATTATTGCTGTACCTCGGTGTTATTATTCAAAATGCTATTATTTAAAATGTTACGTGGAGAAGATTTTGATTGTTGTTTATAACTGTTCTCCTTCTTCTGTTTTGTGTTGGTTGGCGAGCAACTTCCGGAGGGGCATTACCGCCAGCTACTGGAATGGAGTGTGAATCGCGATGTGCAGCCAGACGGAGATAACGCGTTCTGCTCATACGCTCTTGTTATCAGAGAACCGAGCCAGGGAAAAACCGAGCCGAGCCCACCTCTGGAACTGGTCTGCAGTTATCGCGGTTCGGTTGTGTCTAGCTCGGTTCGGTTCAGTTTGCTTTCCATTTACACACCATAAGTTATCTCAGTTACTGAGCTCGGACCGGTCTCGGCACGGTTTTTCCAGGGTAGTGTAAATGGGGTAAAGTGAATGTACCTGCCAATTGCTGGTGTTTTTTTTTTTTTTGTAGAATCACATTCTGAAATCTAAAGATACTTTTATTAATATAAGGGTCTTCAAAAAAAACTGACATCAACAAATCCATTTGCTCCAGAACCGTTTTATTTTCATTTTGGTTGTACACAAGCTTTTTCAAGATTGTCTAGATTACATACATTGATATAAAAGGCACAAAAAATGCATTGCAGAGCTTATCTTTAGCACAAAGTCTAATATCAGGTGATTTTTCAAGTGTTTCCCCTCAAAGATTCATCATACAGCCTGTACATACTTACTAAACCCCACTACCTATCATGCTATTAGAGTTTAACTGCAAACCTAATTCCTTACTACATTTCTGTATATATGTACACAGTTTATCGTTTGGATTTTAAAAAAGTTTAAAATACATGCTTTACCTGTAAATTATACAAGCTGGACTGTACAATAATACTGTGATAGAAAACAAATGCTTATACATGTTTTATACAAGTGAGAGACACTCACGGATCATTACACCAAACACGGTGAGCTCTTTAGTCATTTTTGCCTTCGACAAAGAAACTCGACTTTTATTGCGAGAACGTTTGAAGGGACAGTTGAGCACTTTTTTTGTTTTTTCTTTTATATAAAATCTTTGCGATTTCTATTGTCCATTCATTCACATAAGAACTTTGCCTTAAGGCTGTTTTAGGCGTACCGCAACATGACAAAAAGAGCTTTCACATCAGAAACGACTTCCTAACAGATCTAACTTCTATTTTCGATAAATAAGTGGAACAAGCGTTGAGTCGATGATGTAGATTTTGTGGAAAATTGTGAGTAAATGCAACAAAAAAGGAAAAAGTGTTGAATTTGTTTTCACTTTTACTCTACGATTGATTTATTTTACATGGAAACCCCATGGAGATCAGCACAAATATAAGCAAATATAAAGTAACAAAATGCTTTATTATTTATTTCTATAATTCCAGTATGTTTTATTGTGTGGTTAGAAAATTAGGAAAATGTTTCCCAAAACAGTTTGGTCCATTTACTGAACAAAAAAACAAAAAGATTCAAAAAGTACATTTCATTTGAAGTAGTGCTTAAATCTTTAATTTCTTTATGATTTTAAAACATTTTTAATCAACAAATGTTGGCGTACTTATAAAAACATATAATTTATAGTAACTTAATCTAAATAAACCTCTAATTTCTAGAGCCCTTTTTAAAAAAAATCTTTCGCAGTGCTATGTTTTATCACACTGGCAAAATGTTTCGCTAAGATTTAAATTTAAAATACACAAATCATTTATACAAAGCCTTTAATTTTATCTTTCAGTACGGAGTTTTTAAAAAAACAAACATTTTATTTCTCACCTGTAAACTAATAGAGGGAGAATTATCATTGAAATTTTGATATTTATCTTGAAAACCGTTAATAAATTAATAAATTAAGGTGAACACAGTCTGCAAAAAGTTTAGAAATTGGCGAATCTTTGCAGTGGTGTAGTTTTAATGAAGATATTTTGATTATAATGATGATGCACCACTGTCTCCATCCTTAGCCAATCACTGAAATGCTAAATGTGAACAATCACATGGACAGTGGAGTATAAAAAGTGCGATAGGAATCAGGAACCAAAATGCCCAAACCCGCGTCATGTCATGTTAAGTCAAGCTTTGGGCTCAGCAGCTCTGATCCGTGAGTATCTTCTCAAGTAGTAGATATATACAAGAAAATAAATAAATAAATATCACAGACCTCTTGGAATCAGAGGTTTAAATTCACTGTGTTCTTGTTGTCATTACAGTACAGTGCTGATAGTAGTCACCGCACAGTCAGAAGAGTGTGACGCATGTGTATCTCATGCAAAGAGTGGCGACAGTCAGCGGTCAGTCTAATGACACGAGAAACTGTCTGACAGGCCACTTCTTTTCATCTCAGGATTGTCAGCAGGCCAAGCGCGCAGACTTCTCCTGCCTGTAAGTAACTGCTCATGTGACGATACGGCATGATTAGCGTTAATGTTTATCGGTGACAATCTTGCACAGTAAAACTGTTTAATTGCAAATAAAAAAAAGGTTCTGAGTTAGCAGCTAGTCCACTTTGAACATTCCCCAAGAGTACTATAAAATTATGCAAAGTATAAAAACAGGAAGGGCATCCTGAACTCAGCATGAAAGCAACGGCAAGCTTTCTCCTTAACAAACGGGAGCTGTGGGTGGCATCAAGCTCGAGGAACAAGCGAATGGTGCATATTTACGTAATGTAGCCCTTAAACACGTCGAGAAAGCAACAGTTTGGCTCTCATTGCACAAAATGTATATCAAAGCCTTTCAAGGAAGTCTTGCTCTGAACTTTTTTAGTTTCCATGTTTTGGAATCGCCTAAAATGACACCAATAATGAGAATTACACTGCTTCAGGAGAAGAAAACACTCAACCAAACCTGACTAATCTGCAGTCTGAGCACACATCCGTCTTCCTTCAATCAATGAGACACAAAAAAAGGACAAAAATATTCTTTCAAAGTTTTAAAGAAACAACTTGTCTTACATGGTCATTGGTTTCAACACTGAGTTATAATGCTCATAACCGACTCTAAGCTTTCAAAGCAGAATCTGTTGGTAAATATGATGAAAGGGAGTTAAAAAAGTTTGATGCACCTAAATAATAGTATTTATTGCTAATAAAATTAACCAAGTGCATTGATTCCTATTGGCGAGTGATGATGTGTCCTAACACAAACTCATTTATCATCAATGCTTTGATAAACGGTTGGTACTTGATTTACTTTTTGTGATCTAATATCAGCCACATTCTCAGTAAGCCATAAAGCTACGACAAGCATGAAATATTCTTATGCTTCATTGACTTTTTTTTACATCCTAGCCTACTTTATTTGTTTTATTTTCTGGTTCCTTGTCTGTGGAATCCGAGCAACACCAACTGCTGCTCTGACCAGATAGTTAATAAGACAGCTGGAGCTCAGATAACACACAAGGTCGTGTACAAGCAAAGTGTCAACGCTTCTGAACATCCAGCCGAGGTCAAAACATTCTAACCTGACTCCGCCAGATGGATTTGCTCCGCATATCCATCTGGAAACCTTCCGTTGAAGTAATTTTGGGAAGGGGCGAAAATACTGGTTAGCTGATTGGCCTATGTTGGTGATAGACGGGCCAAATAAACCAATCAGATCAACGAAGCATATGACGTACTAACAGAGCGACGACGAAGAGCAGCCAATTGATAGATCAAACTCTTGTCGAAACCAGTCGGGAGAAGAGCAAAAACATCTTTTCCTCTGAGAAAAGCCTCCAGAGCAGTGTTTTGCTCTTCCTTCAGTGAAGAAATACTCTGTAATTCCGATAGCCGCGCTGATGCTAGTTTCATCGGCTGAAGCCGCCATGTTCTTTAGACTGAACTGTCGCGCTTCTCGTTGCGTCACACCTCAACCCGCCTCAAAGCCAACGCTGATTGGACGTTCGTTTGGTGAACGGCTCCAAATTTTCTTTAACGGAGAGTCTCCAGACTGATCTGCGAGTGAAACCTTGAAAGCTCGCGAGATCAGGATGGTCTCACGAGGCTAAAAACATTCAGCTACCAAGGAAAAAAATGGCGCCATTAAAGAAGTAAGCTAACTTAACTAACTTATAGGCTTTAAGCCTTAAGTGATGTATGCAAGAATGACAGGTGTGCTTTGAGCTGCTTGAAAGGTGTCAGAAAACACGCAACTACAGGTCCACCCAAAGATGGGGAAAAGAAGAGGAAATATGGCCGTAAACCACCGTTCAGTCTACAAAATTTTTAACACAGAAAAGAAAGATCCAGGAGACATAAAGAACGGACTAAAATCGCAGGTTTCTTGCAAAAATATATGTTGTTTTTTTTTCTAATTCGTGAACCTATCCTGAATTGCAATATGGTTGATGTGCCGTTTTCCTGCATACATGGCTGCAAATCCAGAGATCGCTTTTTAGGAATTCTTTTCATATTATTAATTTCAACATTAAATATCAGTCAATAGGACTGGCTGTTTGCATTGACATCATCTCTCTCTTTCTCTTAAACCGAGCGTAGACTGTGCGATATTTTCCATCGCTGCACGCAGCTACAGCTCCAACTGTACGACGAAACCACAGAATTTAAAAGTTTGCGATGCTCGCGATATTTGTTCTCACACTGTGCGAACCCACGCTCTTATGCGATCTATCTGCTCCAACTGCTCGTCCAAAAACCACACGTTGGACTGAGCGCCGAGAGATGCGGTGCGTGGGCCGAGATGTGCGATCTGTTTATTACTAAAAGCTCCAAACACATAGCAGAATAACGACCTATTTGGAAGATTTTGTTATCCTTCACCACTAAACATGCTATGAATGGAGCCATCAACAAGTCAAACGACAATAGTGAAAACATGCTAGCATTAGCTCAGTACTTTAGCAAACCGCTCTCCAAGGTTTCTCCTAGATTTTAATTAAGAACCAGACAACAAATTTTTATTTTGAATAGTCTATAGCCCCATTTGCACTACAAGCCAATTGGTTCCGAGCTTGTATCAGTTAATCATTCCGAGCTCAGTTCTTTACGACCGTTTACACACCACGCTAGCACGGTTCCTCACCTCCTAGTGGCGATCTGTGGGACTACTGCTCTCTAGAGGTAAACAAGCAAACCAACATGGCGGCGCCCGTAACATTTAGGAAGTTCTGTTGTGTTATCATTGTGATATTTCGTTGTTTGCGGAAAGTCGTGTGAAAAAGGCAGCCTTTGGGGAATTTACTTGACAGAGTCGGCTTTTGGGAACTGGATACGACAAACGAAGCAGGAAACAACGAAAGATGTTGAAGTTTATCACACTGCCAAGTAGAATCACCAATGGAAATCTTGTGGCACGATAGGGAAGCTAGTATTTTTATGAATGTCCGAAGTTTCAGGATCACGGAGGCTGACTATAATGAGATGACGCCTTCTGCTCAGGTGTTCTTTGTTATCACAGAACGGAGCCAGAACTGAACCGCGCCGAGCCCTACTGATGAACTAGTACCGTGTTAGCGTGGTTCTGTTGTGTCTGGCACGCTCCCGTTCAGTTGTTCATGCCGTTTACTCTCAACAGTTATCTTGGTTACCGTGCTCAGACACATCTCTGCACGGTTTAAAAGGGAAGTATAAATGGGGCTTAAGTCTATTGATCAAGAAAAGCCTTGTTTTGTTGAATTTAAACATAAAATGGAAGCAGTTGGTCAGAATTTATTCAAACGCTGAACGGTTATCTGAATGTGAGGTCAGTGGGACTAAAGTAAGCACAAAACTGACACTGATAGATGCATGGATAAAAATACTGCTATATTATTTGAATATAATAATACAATTTTCTACATGTGGGATGTTAGCTTTATAAAATCTCACACATAATTTATTGCATTGGCTAATTGCATTATATAATGAGCCCATCTGCCCCAACCTGATCCCAGAGTCTAACCTACGGTGATAAAGTGCGTCAGTGATGTTAGGAAACAGTGAAGAAAAAGGAAGCACAACGACAGAAAGAGGATGATCTAAAGAAAACTGTTAGAGATACACCTTTAAATACAATCTATTTACACAACCAATAACATCCTTTAGTTCAATTAGAAATAGAAAAACATTAATCATTCATAAGCCACCCAACGAGCCAAAACCTTCAAACTTCAGTTACTTTAACTCAAACATTAAATTCACATTAATTTCATTTGAACTTATACACAAAATGGCTGAAACAGAAGCGACTGCATCAACTGGAAGACTTGAATTTAACTTAAATGAAAAACAACTGGACATGAAATAAAAAAAATCCAGCTTTTGCTCTTTTTTACCATTGATTTTCATTTTAGAGCTTTCTGTGTCGACATGTTAAATAAACAGCGAGCCGCCTTGGCTGGACTTACAAG
>NW_015150678.1:1050219-1060039 GCF_000732505.1 Cyprinodon variegatus | reverse complement strand
TCTTATAAGAACCGGGGGCAAATTTGATCATGAAAAGTAACTTGACCCCCAAAATCAACTTTTTCTTGCAGATAAACTTTTTAAACTACTTTGGAAACATTGATGTTTTCATATAATTTGTTTAATCTCTCCTAAAAACATACCCAAAAGGAAAAATGTCTTATCTAATGAAGGAACACCAACAGAATATCTGCCCAACATTCACATAATCCCAGCCAACGTCATAATGATATATGCAATATTGCCAGGAAAGGAATATTTGCTCGACCACAAGGATGATAAGAATTCAATCAGCTAGACATGCAAGCTGCTTTTTAAAGAATCGCAAAAAGAGAAAAGATTTTCCTGAAGTTTTTTCCACTACAACTTCACTTTTAAGGTAGAACTTTACCAAAAGCATAAAGAAAAACTGCATCTGTTCTGCATCACGCATCAAAGCTCTGCTTCCTCAATCCTTATGTAGCTTTATGGCTTCCAAGTCCTGAGTAACTGCTACAAACTGTTTCGATCCTCATCATTTATTCTCTCACATACGGAAGAGGATTAGGGCCACTGGAAAAAAAAAGTTAACTGATTTTTAAATTTTATTTCAGTTTAACATGGGTAAAAAAACTTTTTTTTCTCAGAATTCTGACTTTAATCACAGTATTTTGGATCTTAGAGTAGAAGGGCAACATGAAGGTAGAGATGTTGAGCGATCAGCTTCATTGACAAAGATGTGAGTTGTTTGAGGCGGCCAGTGACACATTGGTGAAAAATGACGGAATTAGGCAACGTTTTACGCGCCCGAGGGGTCCCCTCATTAATAGAGGAGCAGAAGGTCAAATAAAACAAGAGAGCTAGTCTCTAAAACAGACATGGCTATGGCTTGATGCTAACATGTTTGTTAGCTGTTAGAATTCTGAGAAAAAAGTCAGAATTCTGAGATTAAATTCAGAATTCTGAGAAAAAATTCAGAATTGTGAGATTAAAGTCAGAATTTTGACTTTTTTTCCCATGTTAAACTGAAATAAAATTTAAAAATCAGTTAACTTTTTTTTTTCCCAGTGGCCCTAATCCTCTTCCGTTCTCACAATTGTTACAAAAACGTTTTTTTGTTTGTTTTTTTTGTTTTTTTATAAATAAAGAAAAAAATGCTGCAGTAACCCTAGAGTGCCAGTAGGTGGTGATAAAAGAGATTTTAGCAATACAAAGAAAAGTATTGAATAAATAAGTCAAGCCGCTACCTTATATTCATAACACTCCCATTTTCTCAGACTAGACATTAAAATGTTTAACATTTTTCCACTTCAGTTAATGTTTTTAAAATGTGATTTCCCCCCTAAAATGTCCCTTTTGCTAAATATTAAGAGCACGTGAACAAAGCCTCAGAGGCACCATGTAATATCTCCAACTACTTATAGATATTATTTTTTAAATTTGACACTAATTTAAGTATTTAATAGCATGAGAAAATGTTTTTAAATATAGTATATACAGTGACTGGTTGTGTTTGTGAGTTGAAGTCCATAATAAACTATTACTACAAAAAATTGACCAAACAAAGAGAGATAAACCTGGAAAATAGTAACAGTTCTTCACGTTTCTTTCACAGTAGAAAGGACATCTAAAAGAATCTATCAGAGGACACCTCAAACTTGCTGCTTTAGGATCATTTTAATTATCATTTAAACTCCTACAGAAGAAAGCAAGGCTCACCAAAGAGAGGTCGATACGTACCACAATGTCTGCTTTTTTACATTTAGGTTAAGTATTTGTATTTGAACAGTGATCATTTCGGTGAGGGACAGAAAAACTGACGACATTCATTAAATATTTGTCCAAGTCCAACTTCTCAAAACATGGACTTGACAATCAAAGTTCTACTGAAACTCTTACAGCACATCATCTGTTTATCTACAGTAGAAAAGAAGCACCATCTTTGACACACTGCCCCCTACGGGCATAAAGGTCACATTTAACAATATAGCTCATAGCGTACGCATTCAGATCAGCCACATTTAACATAAACCGCCTGCTGTCAGTTAACATCCGCTCAGTACAGCCTGCTATCAGCGTCGGTCCGATACAGCCTCCTGTTATTTAGCATTAACCAATAAACCCTGCTGTTGGTTAGCTTCATCCCATGCAGCGTGCTGTAAGCTAGCATTGCCCCAACGCAGCCCACTGATAGTAAGCATTGGATCTGCACAGCTTGCTGTCAGTAAGCATCGGCTACATGCAGCCCGCTGTTAGTTAGCATTGTCCCCATGCAGCGTGATGTCAGCTAACATTGGCCCCACGCAGCCTGCTATGAGTTAGCATCGGCACCACGCAGCCTGCTCATAATTAGCATCAGCTCAAAGCAGCCGGCTGTCAGTTAGCATTGACCTCAANTTTTTTTATAAATAAAGAAAAAAATGCTGCAGTAACCCTAGAGTGCCAGTAGGTGGTGATAAAAGAGATTTTAGCAATACAAAGAAAAGTATTGAATAAATAAGTCAAGCCGCTACCTTATATTCATAACACTCCCATTTTCTCAGACTAGACATTAAAATGTTTAACATTTTTCCACTTCAGTTAATGTTTTTAAAATGTGATTTCCCCCCTAAAATGTCCCTTTTGCTAAATATTAAGAGCACGTGAACAAAGCCTCAGAGGCACCATGTAATATCTCCAACTACTTATAGATATTATTTTTTAAATTTGACACTAATTTAAGTATTTAATAGCATGAGAAAATGTTTTTAAATATAGTATATACAGTGACTGGTTGTGTTTGTGAGTTGAAGTCCATAATAAACTATTACTACAAAAAATTGACCAAACAAAGAGAGATAAACCTGGAAAATAGTAACAGTTCTTCACGTTTCTTTCACAGTAGAAAGGACATCTAAAAGAATCTATCAGAGGACACCTCAAACTTGCTGCTTTAGGATCATTTTAATTATCATTTAAACTCCTACAGAAGAAAGCAAGGCTCACCAAAGAGAGGTCGATACGTACCACAATGTCTGCTTTTTTACATTTAGGTTAAGTATTTGTATTTGAACAGTGATCATTTCGGTGAGGGACAGAAAAACTGACGACATTCATTAAATATTTGTCCAAGTCCAACTTCTCAAAACATGGACTTGACAATCAAAGTTCTACTGAAACTCTTACAGCACATCATCTGTTTATCTACAGTAGAAAAGAAGCACCATCTTTGACACACTGCCCCCTACGGGCATAAAGGTCACATTTAACAATATAGCTCATAGCGTACGCATTCAGATCAGCCACATTTAACATAAACCGCCTGCTGTCAGTTAACATCCGCTCAGTACAGCCTGCTATCAGCGTCGGTCCGATACAGCCTCCTGTTATTTAGCATTAACCAATAAACCCTGCTGTTGGTTAGCTTCATCCCATGCAGCGTGCTGTAAGCTAGCATTGCCCCAACGCAGCCCACTGATAGTAAGCATTGGATCTGCACAGCTTGCTGTCAGTAAGCATCGGCTACATGCAGCCCGCTGTTAGTTAGCATTGTCCCCATGCAGCGTGATGTCAGCTAACATTGGCCCCACGCAGCCTGCTATGAGTTAGCATCGGCACCACGCAGCCTGCTCATAATTAGCATCAGCTCAAAGCAGCCGGCTGTCAGTTAGCATTGACCTCAAACAGTCTGCTGTGAGTTAGCACTGGCACCACGTGGCCTGGTGCCAGTTAGCATTGGCCCCATTTAGCCTGCTGTTAGCTAGCATCAGAATCAAAGAGCCTGCAGTTAGTTAGCATTGGCCCCACGCAGCCCACTGTCAGTTAGCATCAGGTCCAAGCAGCCTGCTGTCTTTTAGCATCTGCCTCAAGCAGCCTGCTGTCAGTTAGCATTGGCCTCAAGCAGTCTGCTACGAGCTAGCATTGGCACCACATGGCCTGGTGCCAGTTAGCATCTGCCTCGAGCAGCCTGCTGTCAGTTAGCATTAGGTCCAAGCAGCCTGCTGTCAGTTAGCATCTGCCTCAAGCAGCCTGCTGTTAGTTAGCATCTGCCTCAAGCAGCCTGCTATTATTTAGCATCAGCTCAAAGCAGCCTGGTGTCAGTTAACATTGGCCTCAAGCAGTCTGCTACTAGTTAGCATTGGCACCACATGGCCTGGTGCCAGTTAGCATCTGCCTCAAGCAGCCTGCTGTTAGTTAGCATCTTCCTCAAGCAGACTGCTGTGAGTTAGCATCTGCCTCAAGCAGCCTGCTATGAGTTAGCATCTGCCTCAAGCAGACTGCTGTGAGTTAGCATCTGCCTCAAGCAGCCTGCTGTGAGTTAGCATCGGCACCACACAGCCTCATACCAGTTAGCATTGGTCCCACACATCCAGCTGTCAGCTAGCTTTGGCCCCACGCAGCCTGCTGTTAGTTAGCATTGGCCCCATACAGCCTGTTGTCAGTTAGCATTGACTCGAGTTAGCCTGGTGCCATTTAGATTTTGCCCATGCAGCCTGCTGTGAGGTAGTGGCAGCTCCATTCACCATGTTATCAGTTAGCATCAGCCCCATACAGACTGCTTTCACAGCACACTTTAAAACTGAAACAATTCAAATACAAAAAGTCAGAAAAACAAGCAAATAAATTACTAAGTGATCAGCAATTGAAACCGGGCTGCATTGCATTTCAAATTTGTAGTAATATTTTTGAAGTCTTGCAAAAAGTATATTTTTGTTTTTGCTGTCAAGCTTTTTAGAATGTTATCTTGTCTTTGTTTTCATTTTATTTTTTGGGATTTAAAGGATCCATTTTTACTATTTTTCTTTTTGTAAAGAAACTTAAGGTATGGATTCTTTCATTCTCATGATAAATTATTTATTTAGTTATTTTTTTTTACATTATATTAAATGCCAGTGTGCATTCTTCCTTACTAATCAGTTTTTAAGAGTGTCAGGATTTTTGTTTCTTGATACTTTGAGAATTTTGAATTTTAGGGCCCTAAAGTTCTGCTTTACTTCCATTTATCTAGCTAAAATCACTTTTTACAACTTCCAAAAGATTTTCTCTAAACATTTTTCACAGACAACATTTAATGAGGAAAGGAGTCAGGAAGAGACACATGGATTGGTGGGTTTTGTGCATATAAAGACATGATGTGAAGCAGCAGCAGCAGCGTATTGCTCATTGAGCGGGATGGTTGGACTCCACAAAGTCTTCGTGCAAAAGCTTGATCGCTGGGACGACCTGCATACCTCTACGATCGCTCCTCTGTTCTAGCCAAAAAAGGTGACAGGATTTTAAAAAAAATGCACAAAAACTGTAAAGCTTAACAGTCTCTTAGCAGCTCCACTTGGTTTCAAACTCATTAACTTCCCAGAAGGGGGAGTCCTCAGATTCACATTGTTTTCCTCAGCCCGCCAGGTCTGTGGCGTGTGCAACGTCGGCTTTGCTGAGTGGCTTCTGGAGTTTATTGCATGAAAAATATCCTCAGTCTTCAAGATTCTTCCTCAATCCTTTTCTTCTTAAAAAAAAAAATCCTTTATCTTGAGCTACGTGTGTGTGGATGTATGAACCTGTGTGTTTATTGACCCAGCAGCGCTGCTGCGTGTTGTGATAGGGCTTATGTGATCTAGCTCTCAGTGCTGTGAGTTTTCATTGGTTTGTTAAGCCAATGAGCATATTCATATTTTTGAATGTTGTTACAGATCTGGCCGGGGGGGGTGGCTTTGCAAAAATAAAAATCAAATCTTATTAGTTAAATGTTATATTTAACTCAAGCATTCATGCTTTGCATGGGCTGGTCAGCGGGATGAAGGTCCAACAGGTTTTTGGAAGGTTACAGCTTTATGTCTGCTCTGATTTCCTGTCATGTCAATTTTAGTTTAACTGTGCCCCTCCCCCACCCGTTCCTGTGCACTCCAGATTATCTTGCTGAATCAATACTAGTTACTTTTTTTCATTGCTTGAAAGGAAAACCAAATCCTGTTGTTTGGGAATATTTTGGACTGAGAAATTCACAGTTATGGTGTAAAAAAATACATCATTCTAACCATTCAGCTAAAAATTAGCTAGTTATATTAATACCAGAATGAGCAGAACAGCAAATATATAAAAACACCACTAAACTCAAGTCCTTTATTTAATCAACAACTAAATATTATATTTCTTTCTTACTTTTTCACCATTATCAGTTTTATTAATTGTAAAGGTTATGTGGACATTTGTTTCTTGTTTTGGATAAAAGCAATTAAATCTTGATGTAGATTCTTATTTTAAGCTGGTGAAGATTCTCTGTCATCCAGGTCATCGTCATTCCAAAAAAATAAAAAAACAAACCACTGGACTTTGTTTCCAAGTTTGAAGATGTTTCGCTTCCCATCCAGGAAGCTTTTTCAATTCAAATATCAGAAATAAATGAGTTTGAAGATTTAGAGTGAAAACATGTAAATTGAACCGGACAAACGGGTCCACCCCTTTGGAATGGGGGTCGTTTTTTGTCTTATATTTAAGGTGTTTGTTATTTATTATCTAGCTAGATGTTTTCTTAAATTAAGACCTTTTATTTAGCAGGGCATATCCCAAACACTGAATGACAAAAAAAAAAACATAAAACGTAAAATTTTGTTGAATTAACACAATAAAGTTTTTGCCCTGCTCATGTAAAATGCCTAAATCTGTAGCGACGGTCACCAAAACTAGGCCAACTACAGGCCTGTCAGGACCTTGCTGTGACCAAAACCTGGATCTGATACTGGGAGTAAGATTTTTTTATCATTTATTTAAGGAAATACGGTAAAAATGTCATCTTAGAAAATCATCTCATTGTTTTTTAAGCACTTAAAATATAAGTTTATCGTTTAGATTATGTCCTGTTGTTGATCTCAAGACCCAATACTGGCGGATCAAGGACCCTAACTTTGGGAATCAGGGCTTTAGTAGAGCTTTAGCCGACAACTTTTCTCTATTTCATTAAAATAATGGAAACGGTTGGTTTGCCGGGTTAGGTTTAGTCCCAGGCTTAATAGAGTAGACTAAAATAAAGCCTTGTTTTGGCTTAGAAAAACAAAACAAAGTCCATTGGATTGTTTTTTTACTTTTTTGGAATTCTTATTTTATATTCACAAAATGTCTGTCAATGCAAAATACATTATAAAACAAAACTAAGCAACTTAATTGAAAAAAAAAAATGTTGTAATACTAATAAAAATAAGCTTATAATCAATGTATTTGGGGGTTTGTTGTTGTACAATCAAATGTTAATTTTTCCTTTAGTGTTTCCCTTGTCACTTTAAAGGATGAGGCTCCTGTTTGTGCGGGGGGAGGGGGGTTCGGGGTGGCAAAATTCTGCCCCAGCCTAAAGACGCTCTCTGACCAGTCCTGCATTTCTGAGTTTTTGTGTGCTATGTTCCTCTCCTTAGGTGTGTACCTAACCGTCTGGTTCTGCTGGAGGTTTCTTCCTGTTCAAAGGGAGTTTTTCCTCTCCACTGTCGCTACAAGCATGCTTAGTGTGAGGGATTGCATTCGAGTCAATGAGTCGATGCAATCAGCTGGTTTTCCTTATATAGAAAACTTTTAATCAGTTTGACTGTATGATGCGGTTGAACTGTAAAGTGCCTTGAGATGACGTGTTGTGAATTGGCGCTATAGAAATAAACTGAATAGAATTTAGGGTATACGGGCGTGTGTCATGAGTCCATCTCTCAGTCCTCTCAGCTGCTGTTCTTGTTCATGAGCTTGGCTAACATCTGTTGCAGCTGCGACCTCGACACGTTCAGGACCGAGTGCCTGCTCCGGGGACTGCCGGGCATCGGCAGAGTGCCCGCATGCCGGCGCCGCGCCGAGGCGGTGGCGGAGGTGGCGTGGGCGGGGCTGCTCTCGGCCGAGCGGCTCCTCTGGATGAAGCTGCCTCCTGCATGGGGGTACTGCTCCGTCTCCAGGGTGGAGGAGGAGAAGACGTAGGAGGCCAGCCTCCTCAGTTGATTGGGCCGTGGTTGGTGTCTGTCATCTTCCAACTGCAACAGACCAATCAGACAGAGGGAGGAAGAGGAGGTTAAAGAGCTGAGAAGGACTCTTTTTTAAGACTTAAATTATTTATTTATCGTATCAAGAAAGTCTAATAAACGTGGTGTTTTTGTCTCCTCCCCCTCCCTGACAGACATTAGACATGAGAGAGCAGAGGATGCTTTCACATATCTAAAGCCAGCAGCTGATTGGTCAGACATCATGTGGGGAGGAGCCTGGGGAGAGAAGCTGGGGGGGGTTATTGGTGTAAATCTGAACCTATCTGCTTAACTAGTTAGAAACTGGAGAAAATGCCTAACAGGACAGTAGAGCTTTTAAGCTTTTTAGCTGAGTATGTTACTTTATTAGATTAGCATCCCTAAATCAGGGGAAAAAAATATTCGGAAACGTTTCTCCCACAAAGAAGCAGCTAAAGGAACACAAAGTCACCAGCACAAGCATTGCACACACTGTCTGACTATTCTACAACAGCCTGAACCTCCACAGGTTTCGGCTCTTCGGTTCTGAAGGAAAATTTACCACTGAAGATGCAAACAAATCAGGGAACTTAAAAGAAAGATGGAGTCATCAAGCACACAAAACAGACACACAACGAAGGAAAAAAGGGGGGGAAAAAAAAAACATGTCTGAACAGAAGAAGAAGAAAAGAACAGAAAGGAGGGTGAGAAAACAGGTACAGGACTATTCCTAAACTGTGCTTACCCCGAAACATCACTTTATTTCTTCTTGTGTTGTCCCAATGGCCCCCTCGCTCTTTTCTTTGTCTCCTCAGGTGAGTCAAACTTGACATACCGTGTACTTTTAAAGCGATAGGTTGGGGGCAAAGGCATCGGTAGTTATGTGGAAGGGGATAAAGAATTAGAGAGGAGGAACAAAAAAAAGAGGCGGTCCTCAATGGTTGGTGGCGGACGAAGAAAATGAAAATGAAAACAAAATCAACCAAAAATATGAAGCAGAGCTCGCTAACGGATCTGTGCACACATTTTCTCACTGGTAGAACAGCCAGCATTCAAACAGCAGCCACCGAGCATGGAGGACCTGATGCATCAGTCAGTGACTGAAGGAGAACAGAAAGTTACAGGTGAACTAGATGATTAGATGGATAAAGAAACATGAAATCATCACACCCATGAAGGAAAATCCTGCAGAAGGAAAATAAAATGGAAACACAAAGTGAAATCCAGGAAGCAGTCAAAGGTTCCAGAGTTATTCCTCATTTCTTATCTGGGGACATGCCTTCCTCTTTCCTCCTGAACAAACGTGAGGACCAGCTCTCCATTCAGGGGAAACTCAGAAAGAAATTTCTAATTCCAGCACCCAGATACTTATTCCCATCCTCTGGATGCTACAATCTTTTAATCTTATTTCATTTTATTGTTTCCATTGTTTATTATTAGCGACCAAGAGTAGCTCCTCTCTTATTTTTGTATACAAAATGAAAAAATAAATCTATGTCTAAAGTTTGTAGTCTACACCTCAAAAAATTGAAATCTTCATAAGTCGTTTTTTCTTGCAATAAGTGCATTTTCTTCTTGAATTGAGGAGGTAATTGAGACACTTTGCCAATGGAACAAGACAATTTACATTTAAAATAATAAAACACAGTTGCATTGTCTTATTTCAAGTGCATATTATCTAATTATCTTATTTTAAGACTAAAAATACTAATTCCATTGGCAAATTATCCCATTTACTTACTCAAATTAATGGTAAATACACTTAATTTAAGGCATATTTTCTCATTTTTAGATGGTTTTTGCAGTGTAAAGACCTGGGACCCCTGGCATACACTGCAAAAACAATCTGAAATTAAGTAAAAATTTCTTAAATCAAGTGTATTTACCCTTAATTTGAGCAGGTA
>NW_015150678.1:1045519-1046499 GCF_000732505.1 Cyprinodon variegatus | reverse complement strand
TCCCTTTACACTGACGACTAGATTTAAATAACTGGATGTTTGTTTTGAGTACTTATCCTTCACAGATAATGTAATTCAAAAATATGCACTTTGTTTTTATTATTAATCATGACACTTAATAATGGTTAATTAATGGTTTTTAGTAATTAAGATACACATTGATGGTTAATTAATGGTTTTATTCAAAGGTTTATATCTCCCAACTTACACCCATATTAAACTGTGTCGTTAACATTAACATTTCGTTTTTTACATTTAAACTTCACACACACGTAAGTGCACTTAGTCACGTATTATTAACGTCACCGTGTAATAGTATTTAATCTTCATTGAACTAAATAGGGTTAGAAGTAATAAATTATACAAGTAATTATAAAGGCTTGTTTCTTTTATCCACATTAGTAATACATGCTGGTGGTCATGTACAAATCCTGGCAAAAACAAGATTATTAATTGCTGATTTGAACGCAGACAAGAGATTTTGGTAAAACAGGAAACATCTTTTTCCTCGTTAAGTATCAGACCCAACTTTAGGTTAGGAAAATCACAGCCAAACAGACACACATTAATTCATATGGTTCCGGAAGGTATAAATATACTAAGATCAGCCATATTCAGGGGAAAAACCAAGATGTCTGTGAGATGTAGCGCTGAACTTATAAAGTGTTTAAGACAGCTGTAGGAATTTGAATTGTGAATAAATGTTTCTCCTTTCCGGAGGACAAAATTGAGTGAATTGTTTTCAAGTGTTTTTCTTTCTGAATTCTACCACTGAGCCTCAACTACAACTTTTATAAATTACCGCATGTTGTCTGACAACAGTTTCTAAAACTGAACTTGCGCCTCTTCTCCTGTTAACACGGTAAAGCCCTGGGGAGCGTCCGGCTCCAGGCTGCACGTGATCCAAATGAGCCAATGAGCTGTCAGTCTGGGTTGCTGCTGCTGCTACTTTTAGACACAGCAGGCAAACCTGTGGCAAG
>NW_015150678.1:1041179-1044354 GCF_000732505.1 Cyprinodon variegatus | reverse complement strand
TAAAGTATAGATTAAATTCATCATCCAGCTGCTGCTCTGCAGAATTCTCTCCCCAAGAGCTGAATCACGCAATCTAGCGGGAAATCACGCGGCTTTTTCAAATCACACCAGAATGTGCTGATGAATTGAGAAAGCTTCCTGGAGAGGTGGCCAAACGTCTTCAAATCTTGGAAACCAAGTCCAGTGGATATTTTTTAAATTTTTACGGAACACGCGAGAATGTGTACAAAACAACAAAGATGGCGCCGGCAATGCTTGTGGGTAGTTTTTAGCGAATGTCTGTGATTTTAAAGTAATTTTGAGTTATAAATAATAAAGTGCAATGCATGTGATTTAACTGACTGTTAATTAATATAAACTCTCCCTATCTATTTCTGACTAAACAATTTCGCAAAAAGAAGCAGGAAAGAACTTCAGCCTCAAGACATATAAAGCAGATAAACAGACCTGAGAGGCTTGGTGGCTCTAAGAATTTAGCACGGGGTATTTGATAAAACTAACAAAACTAAACTCCATACAATTAATTTCTAGCTATAAATAAACATTAAAGCCTTTATTCTTACAGTTTAAAACTGTTTGCTGCAAGGATCTCTCTATCTGATATCCAGATCAGATATCAGTCTGAATATATTGGCCTGAAACTAAAATCTCCAATATCAGCAAACATCCCACTTCTGCTTAAAGTTGATGTAAAGTCATGATTCTGCCCTTTTCTGGACCGTTTTCTTTTTGAGTTTTCAGTTACACTTTGATTTATGTCATTCTGTTTTCTGGGTCATTGGTTTCATTTCCAATTTGTGTTTTCTAGATGTTTTCTGGTTGTTTTTGAGCACTTATGTATTTCCTGTTTACTCTCTGCTGCCCCCTTGTGACGGTCTCATTCCCCTAGTTTCCTTCTAGTTCCTTCTGTCCACACCTGCTCCCAATCAGTTGATTACTACCTCTGCAGTTACTGTTTGCTGGATTCTCTTCATGCCTTGACGCCTCCCTTTAGTTTTTGGTTCTGGGATTTTGGCTTCTGTATTTTTACTTGTTTATGAAATTTAGAAAGAAATCCTCTCTGCCTCCCTGTCTCTGCATCCGGGTCCTCAACATCTATCCACGAATCCTGACATGCAATACATGAGTTAGTAACGTTGGTGAATTTGTTCTCATGCCTGTTGTTGAATGCTGCTCTGCGGCTTAGAAATAAGAACTTTCCACACTGTAAATGAGAAATGATGGAAGATTCGCAGGGTGGATATCTGTTTACTCAAAGCTACAATATTGGTATCATATCAGAAATGAAAAAAGCTGCATATTGGCATCCCTCTTTTATGTAGGTGTTAAAGGTAGACAATAATTCAACATCAATATATATCGCAGCATCACTTTATCCATTATCAGTGTTGACATTTTTCAAATTTCAGCATAGATTACAGTTTATAATAACATTTGTAAATGACCGACTTTTGTGGTTTTATGTAGTTTGACATGTTTTGTTCTGTAAAGTATTCCTTAAATGTTTTATTGGAGGAGTTTTATAAATGTGGTAAAAGTTTGTACATGTATCTGTTCTGTGGTCAGACTTTTATTTTCCTTATATTGAAACTATATTATATCGGGGCGTACAGGTGGAGCAGTGGTTAGCGCGCACAGCCCACGTACGGAGGCCTTAGTCCACGACGAGGTCGACCCGGGTTCGAATCTGACCTGTGGTCACATGCCGCATGTCTCTCCCTCTCTCTCATACCCCTTGTCCTGCCAGCCTACTGTTGGAGTTATTATGATTTCTGTTGTTTTTATTCATTTATATGTTTTATATTGCTCTCAATCATTTATTTTTCTATATGTTACTCTCATCATTGGAAATAGTGTATGAAGGTCATAAGACGGTCAAATGTTTTGCAAGAATGCTTTCCTGTTTTTCATTTGAGCAGCACAGAAGTGAAAGTTCATAACCCCGACACTTTTTGTAAAGCATATACTGAAACCAGACAAGTTCCCTATCTTAAAAGTTAATGCTATGTCTAAGAGATTGCGTAATCCAAACTAACGCCTGCTGTTGTAATGTGTTGAATGTTCAATAAAAAGCCCGGCAAGTGTCGAGCCAAGCGAAGATGCACAGATTGATACTGCTCTCCTCTTTGCAAAGCATTACAGGAAAAATCTTACACTGTCTTTGTTTCATTTTTTATAGGTTAAAGTTGGGGAAACTTAACAACCCTAACACCTATTGTCGAAGAACGAGCCACTATTGCCGCAAAAAAATTTGTAGTTATGGTTTTTGGTAGGGGTGCACCGATAAATCGGCCGGCCGATCGATCGGCCCCGGTTTCCTTCATTTAGGGTGATTAGTGATCGGCCTATATATACATAGGAAACTGATCTTAACCACCGATCTATTTACCTCCGCGAGTGTCTTAAAATCAGTCTCTATTCCATATTTTTTCTGCTCTTAGAGACGGCTGACTGAAAGACCCGCCCACCGGGTCGAGTGAACTGGTACAACATCCGGTGTCGCAGTTCACAGGTCACCAGGTGCTGCTATGTCGTTGGTTTGCAATTTGCAATTCTTGTAAGGCCGAAATTAGTCTGGGTGGAACCACTTCCAAAAGCTTTAATACTACAAACCTTGTTCGCCATTTAAGAAACCACCACGCCGCAGAATATGCAGCATTTGAAAAGAACAATCAAGCTAGGGCTAAAGCGAAAGCCACCGGAAGAAAACAGTCCGTTGGTGGCCCGCTGTTAGCTCTTATGAGCAATGAAAAGAAACAAAGCTACTATACAAGCATTGAAAGTGAACGCCTGTTTAGCTTGGCTGGACATGTAGTAGATGAGAAAAGAAGTCGCCTGAGTGGTGAAAAAGCAGAAATGCTTTTATTCATGAAGAAAAACCTGCCACTAATGCTCAAGTGACTCCAATAAGACTGTGAGATCAAAGCTTACCCCTGATAATGTTGTTAAAAGATTTAGTATTGTAAGATTTTGGAAGTTACTGTTTAGATGGCTTATACATTTAAATGGACACAAAGTTGCTGCATTGGGGGATTTTCTTTTAATTTGCTAGTATGTTCTCAAAGGACCTTGAACCTTGTGATTTTGCAAAAGCAAAATACTACTGTGCACTTTATTTTTGGTAAGAACCTTAAAACAGTTCTCTAATCTGATCTTTTGTTGAAGTTTTTTTTTT